>NC_059434.1:12989411-13151911 GCF_021028975.2 Sphaerodactylus townsendi
CAGCATGGCCAATTGGCCATGCTGAAAGGGGCTGATGGGAATTGTAGTTCCTGAACATCTGGAGAGCCGCAGGTTCCCTACCCCTGTTCTAGAGCCTACTGTACACCAATTTGCGAAGGAAGTTGGTTTCCAGGGGAGGCACTGAACTTGGAACGAGACCCGGTCCAGCAACCGCTGGTGACCTGGAGAGAAAACTGCCGCTCAGTTATCCATCCCAGGGACACGATAAGTCGGACCCATATCAGCAAAAGCCACTCAATAGTTTAGATGTTTTGAACTAAAAGGGACTCCATTCAGATTGTATTTGTTTTTCAACCCAGAATCGCTTAGGGGAGATTTCTCCCGTTGCCCTCTAGCAATGATTAACTGCCATTCTTCCCAGAACTGTGTACAGTCAGTGTGACATCAATTAGACCACTACGCAGGCCGACGCAAACGGAAAGCAGCTGTGTGTGGCCTCGGCCGGGCCCACATCAGAGGGCGATAACATGTTTTGCTAATGGGAGGTCAACTGGTATTGGGAAACAGTATTTTCAGGCTTCCTAGGAAGCGGCAGAGGATGGGGAGGGTGTGTGGGGTGTAGCATGGATCGGACAAGTGGATACAAAATTCAGGTTCGGCAGTCTCACCCTTGGCTTTCTGACTGGTTCTGGCAAGTCACTCATTCTGGATTTGTACAAATCTGATTTAGAATCATAGAATCATAGAGTTGGAAGAGACCACAAGGACAATCAAGTCCAACCCCCTGCAATGCAGGAACACACAATCAAAGCACTCCCAGCATATGTCCATCAAGCCTCTGTTTAAAAACCTCCAAAGAAGGAGTCTCCACCACTCTCTGAGGCAGTGAATTCCACTGTCAAACAGCCCTGACGGTCAGGAAGTTCTTACTAATGTTTAGGTGGAATCTCTTTTCCTTCACCTTGAATCCATTACTTTGTGTCCTAGCCTCTGAGGCAGCAGAAAACAAGCTTGCTCCCTCTTCGACATGGCGTCCCATCAAATATTTAAACATGGTTATCGTGTCACCCCTTAACCTACACTTCTCCAGACTAAACATCCCCAGCTCCCTAAGCCTCTCCTCGTAGGGCATGGACTCCAGGGCCTTTACCATTTTGGTTCCCCTCATCTGGGCCCGCTCCAGCCAGTCAATATCCCTCCTGAACTGCGGTGCCCAGAACTGCAAGGAGTTGCATAGTGTGGTCCCAAGCAGAAGTCTAAGTCCACTGGATTCCAAAATCTTAAAGCTATTCTACTTCGGATGCTGCTCGATGTCTCCCCGTTTCGACGTTGGTGAAACTGATTCTTTTGGAGCAGCAGTGGCGTAGGAGGTTAAGAGCTCGTGTATCTAATCTGGAGGAACCGGGTTTGATTCCCAGCTCTGCCGCCTGAGCTGTGGAGGCTTCTCTGGGGAATTCAGATTGGCACCGCGCTCACCAGCATACGCTAGACTGGGCTGTCTGCGCCTTGGGCTAATCATAGCTTTTCGGAGATCTCTCAGCCCCACCTACCTCACAAGGTGTTTGTTGTGAGTGGGGAAGGGCAGGGAGATTGTAAGCCCCTTTGAGTCTCCTGCAGAAGAGACTCTTCAAAACTCTTCTTCTTTTTGATCCAGCTTCTCGAAATAGTTGGCTTTTGGAGAAGTTGGAGCATCTTCCAACTTAGTTTCATTAGAGAAGATGTGGGTGTTTGGATTTAATGTGGCATTTATTTTATTTTATATCCTGCCCTCGGCGAGCTCAGGGCGGCTAACATGCATAATTAAAATAAACATTTAATGTACATGATATAGTCAATTTAAACATTCATAAAACTTCCTACTATCAGATCCTCTGAAGATCCCAGCCACAGATGCAGGCGAAACGTCAGGAGAGAATGCTGCTAGAACACGGCCACACAGCTCGGAAACCACACAGCACCCCATTCATAAAATATCCCTGATGGCGATTTAAACAAGTTACTTGCCCATGCAAAATCCCATTTCACCCTTATGGGTTTTATTTGGGCGTAAAAAGGAGGGGTATGAATTTTGGGCCATCGGATTACTCCCAGGTCTGTAATGGCTTCAGTTAAATACTCGGTGGAATATCAAGCTTTTGTAAGCTCTGAGGATTAAGGCTATAATAAGGAGGAGAGCTGTCTTGAATAGCCACTGTAGAAAGGTAGAGTATAAATATTTGGGCAACGCAATTCGTGGGGGGAGGAGCGAATCCCCAGCCAGATGCGGCTCAGGCTTCTGCCGGGGTAAACGCCCTCTCCGGTCACTTACACTGGTGGAGGGTCAAATCCGCTGGGGCCAATCACAAAATGGCTGCCATGTGGGTTTGGTGCCTCATAAAAGGTCGGGAGATTCTGCAAAATGTTAGGATGTTCCAAGTTAAGCACCCTTCTATGAAGGGTGCAACTGTTTACCGCTGTGCTATAGAGAGTGTCTTAACCTACTGCATCTGTGTATGGTTCTCCATTTTTTTGACAGATAGAGAGGAAAAGTTAGGTGATCACTACTGCACAGAGGCCGCCAGGCTTGCCTCACCCACTCCATGAAAGAACTCTATAATTTCCGAGAGCCTAAAGAAAGCCCAAAATATTCTGAAAGACCCGTCTCATCCGGCACCCTCTCTTTTAGAACTGTTTGCCACATCCGGCAGATGATACAGGTCTATCAAAACCAGGACAAAGAAGCGAACTTCTGCACAGCTTCTACTGTAGAGCTGTGGCTATGCTGAACTCCGCGGCTTCGTGTTGATGTGTTTGGGGCTGTGTAGGGATGGGTGGAGGAAGGGGAAAGTGCGGATGGGGTATGAGTCTGAATTTGTGGGCATCGAGGGATGCTGCTGTAAATTTCGTTGTGCATGCACAATGACAATAAAATGCTTATGCTATGTTATGCTATGTTTCCAAAGGAGCACTCCTTGCAGCTATCACAGTGATACCTCCTGGGCTCTTTTAAAGCACTTCCTGCTCCGGTGAACAGAAAGGAAGCCAGGTTTGGCACTTTGCTATGGGAAGGATGGAAGTGGGTACCACATTGGGCATCCCTATCTTAGGTCCTTTCTACCTACCCCCCCCCCATATTTGTAATAAAAGGTCAACTAGCTATCCATCGTCTACTGCTGTTGATGCAACTGGTGCCCCTGTATGGGTGCTGTGTAGGGATGAGCCAGCTTAACCCAGCAGAGCCTCAGACAGAGTGCAGGAATGCCTGTGCCATCTGTTGCCCTCTGGGCAAGTGAGCTCACCTGTCACAAGACCTCCATGACTCACAGGTCACAAGATGCCTGAGTCATGGGTCACAAGGTGCCCCAGACAAAGGGTCACAAGACCCAGGTGTGGAATTGACCCAGACGGAGACGTTTCTTCCTGCACGTACACTGCCCCCGCAGGCCATGAGCTGTACAATATTCTCCCGCTCTCCCGCCCCCTTTGGAAACCCTAATAAAAGGTGCCAGGGACCAGCACACGGCAGAGTTGCCAGATCCACGGATCACGCTTCCTGCCACTGGTTCTCTCCACCGGATGATATCGCTGTGTTTCGCCTCTTCCTTGCGACCCTCGCGGGCCGACTTCAGTGCTGTCCCTTCTTGTAAAATTTGTACCTTGCCAAAAATGGTTCTCAGATCTAGGCAGCACTGACCTCTGTTCATGTTTCGCTATTCAGTCCGGTGCTAAAATTGCTTTGGCTTCTCTCTACCACTAGAACTCTGTGGTTTCCCTCTTTCCAAGTAGTGACTCATTTGGTTTTTGATGGTGAGGAGATGTGTGCTTAAC
This sequence comes from Sphaerodactylus townsendi, assembly GCF_021028975.2. Lineage (NCBI taxonomy): Eukaryota > Metazoa > Chordata > Lepidosauria > Squamata > Sphaerodactylidae > Sphaerodactylus > Sphaerodactylus townsendi. The sequence goes on from NC_059434.1 coordinate 12,993,180, forward strand.
CGCCGGGTCCCCTTTCCTCTCCACCCACTACAAACCACAGTCACGGTGCAGGGAGGGCAATGTGCTTGGTGTCGTCTCTCAACCTGCGCCTACAAATAGGTGATTTCCCTTCATCTTTAGTGGCTGTGAGGAAAACTTCTGTAGACTGTGAAGGGTCTGAAGGCCAATGGTTTCAGTCCCTTTCTTGGCCAACTGTTGATGCCAGTTGAACTAACAAAGGTGCTCCGGTGCATACATGAAGTAGTGATATTTCATTGTATATGGCCAAAGGTAGAAAAGCATAGGCAGAAGAACAACACGCTTTGCAATATACAATAAACACAATTATGGTTTCAATATGGTTTCAATAACCATAAGTGTGTATGTATATGTATAAATAAGCACTCATACGCACACATTATTATGCCAAAAAGATTACACAGTGAAACTTCCTAGCAAACCCAGTAGGAGGCATGTTAAAATATGCATTGGTTACATGTTTGAGATACACATTTAGCACATATCTTTCTGACTGCCAAGGCAAAGATTGACACCCTGTCAGCAATAAATGGTATCCAATAAAAGACAAGAGAGCTTCTTTTAACTGGAGTGGCCAGGGTTAGATTTGATAATATCTTTGCTTTGGGGCCCAATCAGAGGTGGGATCCAGCAGGTTCTCACAGGTTCCCGAGAGGAGGTTACTAATTATTTGTGTGTGCCGAGAGGGGGGTTACTAATTGGTGATTTTGCCACGTGACCTTTGCCTTAGTTACGCCCCTCCTCTCAGCAGTAGCACGCAGAACTTGAAGCAGTCTAGCAGGAGGTGAACCAGCGTGCGTGGCAGCCTGCACCTGCATGCATTCGTTTCCCGCCCAAGGGATTTGTAACAGCAGAACAAACTTGAGTTTATCTAAAGCCTGGGATCATAGAAGGACCCATTCCCCGTCCACAGGGAGGGTGCTGGTAAGATAGAGCTGGGATCTTTCAGTCCTTTTCTCTTCCAAAGGGCAATGCCACTAAAACTGAAATAGAGAACCGCGGCCAAACCAGAGCGCTGGATTTGTTTCCGTGCGCAATCGGGTTTATGTGCTTAGGCCTTATTTTATTTGCCTTCTGATGATTCAGATAGGACTATTGAAGCCCTTTCCAAGTGAACTCACACGTCCTGTATATTTGGGGCTTTCGGCTTTGCCAGATGTGGAGAGGCTTTTGGCTGCCCTGCCGTGTTTTTCTATCCAGGGGATTTTACAAACTTTGAACAGGAACGGAAGGAATGTCTCTCTGAAGCCAGGAGATTTTCCGAAGCGGCTTCTCTCTGTCTCATCCTCGTTGTTGTACAACAGCCGAGGAATTTCAAAGGCAGCTGTCCTGCAATCGTGAAAGATCTGGGTTCATTCATTGCTTTATTGGCCTGAAATTCTCCTGGATGTTTTCTGCAACATAAAGCCATAAGAATATGTAGGATCCTTCCAGTATGTATCATAGCAAACTTCAGAATTTCCCCAGTCCACTTGGCTGCAACTATTGCCTGTTTACATATGTGGGCCACGATCCAGCTAACGTTAATTTCACAGAAGAATTTAGTTGTGACTATTGAAAGTTCCGTTGCTCTTTCTGGGCTTTACACCACGGTTCTGTACATGTTTACTTAGAAGCAATCCTTGCTGAACTGAATTCCTGAGTACATAGGATCAAACTGACTAAGTAGTTTTCCCTGGATGAGGACCAAAGTCATATATACTCACAACCAGGATTGCTATTATTATTCATCAGAGTTTCCAAAGTGACGGGCATCGTTTTGATGATTGATTCAATGCATTTCTAATGACTCACCTTCATGCTAATTTTATTTGACAAGGAAACGGAAAAAAAACCCCACTTTCTTCCTCTCTGAGGGTAGAGGAGGTGCAGGCCTCTTAGAAAATGTTGAGGTAAGCTGAGCAAGGCTCTTTGGAGTCACGGGCAGCTCAGAAGTGTTTCGAGACTGTTGAAAATAATGCAGAAGGTTTCCAAAAGGATAAAGTCAGTCACAGAAGGATTTGCAAGACTCCTAGAGAAACAGGCATCCTGCACAGGTGTCAAGCTCGCAACCCTCCAGATGTTATGGAAGAAGAAGAAGAGTTTGGATTTATATCCCCCCTTTCTCTCCTGCAGGAGACTCAGAGGGGCTTACAATCTCCTTGCCCTTCCCCCCTCACAACAAACACCCTGTGAGGTAGGTGGGGCTGAGAGAGCTCCGAGAAGCTGTGACTAGCCCAAGGTCACCCAGCTGGCATGTGGGAGTGTACAGGCTAATCTGAATTCCCCAGATAAGCCTCCACAGCTCAGGCGGCAGAGCTGGGAATCAAACCCGGTTCCTCCAGATTAGATACACGAGCTCTTAACCTCCTACGTCACTGCTGCTCCTACGCCACTGCATGATGCTGGCAGGGGATGATGGGAACTGTAGTCCATACCATCTGGAGGGCCACGAGTTTGACACCTGTGCTTTAGGGGCTCTCTTGCTCCATATTTCATGGAGGAACATAATGTTGCGAGGTGGCTTTTCATAGGGCTCATTTTCCTTGTGAAGAAAGACCACTGGAAACCTGGGATCCTTTATAAATATTTATTGATGAATACATACAGGGAGCGAGGAACAGCAGGCCAGCATTTGTTAGGATTGCCAGATTTAGGTTGGGAAATTCCTGGAGAACAGGGACATCGGTTGACTGGGGGCACGGTGCGATGCTGAGTTAAAGACCCTTTCTGCACTCAAATCACTCGAAACGTTTTCAAAACGTTTTCGAACCCACCCACCCCGCAACTACATGGTGTCCAGCCTCCAAAGCACCCATTTTATCCAGGGATCTGATCTCTGTAGTCTGGAGATGAGCTGTAGTCCTAAGGGATCCCCAGGTGCTACCTGGAGGTTGGCACCCCTAGATTCATACCCACAGTGCAAGTCTTTGACCCTTTTTGCACAAACCTTTTAAAATGTTTTCAGGCAATAAATAAAATGTTTTCCTCGGTGGAGTTCCGCATTGTTTTTCCCCCCTCCTTTGGTTCCAAAAACGTTTTATTTTCCAACCCGGAAACGTTTGATCGAAATGCCCTTTTGAAACGTTTCTTCGGTTTGAAATGTTTTCAAGATGTCTTCCCTTGCTGTTGCATCTTTCTTGCTGCTGGTTCCCTCCTCTCTGTGCTGTCCCCAAACTTCCTTCTTGGCATCACTGTATCATGTCCTTGAGCTCACTCCGTTCTCCCTGGTGTCTTTATTTTCCTCATTTCCGTGGGGTTTTTTTTTTTTTTGGGGGGGGGGGGGGGGTTAAATCTTCGAACCATCGAATACATGTAGGTACAGAGAATCACTGCTAAGTAGCATTGAAGAAATGAAGCGGTGCTACAAATAACCCACCCCCACCAGTGGTGGGATCCAAAAATTTTAGTAACAGGTTCCCATGGTGGTGGGATTCAAACTGTGGCGTAGCACCAATGGGGCAGGGCGGGGCATGACGGGGGCGTGGCTGGGCATTCGGGGCATTCCTGGGCGGGGCTGTGGCAAGGACGCAGCCGCTGCGGCAGTCCTCGGGCGGGAAACGAATGCACGCAGGCGCAGGCTGCCATGCACGCCGGTGCACCTCCTGCTAGACTGCTTCAAGTTCTGCGCGCTACTGCTGAGAGGAGGGGCGTAACTAAGGCAAAAATCACGTGGCAAAACCACCAATTAGTAACCCCCTCTCGGCACACACAAATAATTAGTAACCTACTCTGATATGATTGAAGTCTATAAAATTATGCATGGGGTAGAAAATGTTGACACAGAGAAATTTTTCTCTCTTTCTCACAATACTAGAACCAGGGGGCATCCATTGAAAATGCCGGGGGGGGGGGGGGGAGAATTAGGACTAATAAAAGGAAACACTTCTTCACGCAACGTGTGATTGGTGTTTGGAACATGCTGCCACAGGAGGTGGTGATGGCCACTAACCTGGATAGCTTTAAAAGGGGCTTGGACAGATTTATGGAGAAGTCGATCTATGGCTACCAATCTTGATCCTCTTTGCTCTGAGATTGCAAATGCCTTAACAGTCCAGGTGCTCGGGAGCAACAGCCGCAGAAGGCCCTTGCGTTCACATCCTGCATGTGAGCTTCCAAAGGCACCTGGTGGGCCACTGCGAGAAGCAGAATGCTGGACTAGATGGACTCTGGTCTGATCCAGCTGCCTTGTTCTTATGTTCTTATGTACTCTCGGGAACCTGTGAGAACCTGCTGGATCCCACCTCTGACCCCCACCCCCAAAGGGGAAAAAACACCTCCTGGCAGCCATGAATCGTTTCTAGGGCTGGGGAAGAGCGTAGACCAACAGTGTGCTAAGGGTGGGGGAATCGAAAACATTTTGCAAACGTTTTAGGTGACAGAAAGGACCTTGAACTCAGCATCACACCGTGCCCCCGGTCAACACTACGCACGAGCTCCCGCCTCAAAGTTTGCTTTTTGCTCAGGATGGAGTTGAAGCTCAGTAGTGAAGCCTTTGCTTTGCACAAAGAAAGCCACTGCTTCTATCCTGAGCATCTGTTTAAAGCAGTGATGGCGAACCTATGGCACGGGTGCCAGAGGTGGCACTCGGAGCCCTCTCTGTGGGCACGCGCACACAGAGTTTGTCATGTGGGGGGGGCAGAAAATCCCCCCCACACACACACACATTTAGGCTGGCCTGGGCCACTGAGCATGACGTGCGCGCACCATGGTGAGCAGGGAAGACTTGGCTGGCGGGCCTGGTGCCTGTGCTCCGGGTGGCTGCTGCCCGAGGGAGGAGGGGCACAGAGGAGGCAGAGATGCTAGAGAGGCACAGAGCAGTGTGCGTGGAACTTGCTGGTGGCTAGAGCAGGCTGGCCCCTGTTCGAGCAGGTGGGCAGAGGAAGAGAGAGCCAACCGTTTTTTCTAAACTAAAACCTCAGCTTTCAGGTTAAATTGCCGGGTTGGCACTTTGCGATAAATAAGTCGAGTTTGGGTTGCAATTTGGGCACTCGGTCTCAAAAAGGTTCGCCATCACTGGTTTAAAGGATCGGGTGTAGGTTATGAAAAAGCTCTTGCCCTAAGATTCTACAGCGCTGCTGCCAGTCAGATCAGACAATGCTGCCATAGCTAAACAAATAGCCTGACTCAGTCGGGTGCAACCCCTTGAGATCAGTGGAATTCAAAGCTCGTGTTTCTGCCTGCTTACTAGTGTTGGGGTCGCCAATTCCAAATTGGGAAATTCCTGGAGTTTCGGAGGGTTGGATTTGGGAAGGGCGGGGTTTGGGGACGGAAGGGACCTTGTCATAGTGTGATGGCATCGAGTCCCCTCCCCACCGCAGCCATTTTTCCGCCGGGGAACTGATTTATGCCATTCAGAGATCAGTTGTAATTGCAAGTGATCTCCTGGCCTCATCTGGAAACGGGCATCCCTGCTGTGAAACATTTTCCTTTAGATCCCACCCAAATTGTATTCAGTCCCTCATAGCTATCAGCAGTGGTGGGATTCAGCCGGTTTCCGTCGGTTCGGCAGAACCGGTACCTAACAACTGAATCCCACCACCCCAGGGGAATCCCTGAATCCCACCACCCCGGGAAAATCTCCCCTGCCTTTGTGTACGCAGGTATTTGTATGGGATCCAGTTCTTTATTCCCTCATCTACATCAATGACTATAAAAAGAAGACTGAAGAAGTGAAAAGGCTAAGCAGTTTCTCTGTGGTTTCTCTTGGATGCTCTCACTTGAAGGTCATTCTCAAATATGGGAACAGGGAAGAGACATGATTGCTTTTTGGCCTCCCGTCTCTCTCCTCATAAAATCCTGCAGAGTGTGATGGGATATTGTTAAAAAACATAATGTAACACGGTAGGGATGTACACATTAATTCTGCATGTGGCAACTGCAACGCTCCAGGCCGCAAAAAGTCCTTCCAAAATCTCAATAAAAGTTGCACGTCTCTATCTGAAGTTATATTCGGCTTGGGATCATTGAATGGGGTAGTTCCTGGGGGTAAAGGCAGTTGAGTCAAAGGTTCCGGTCCTGCAGGCTTTGCTGCAAAATGCATTTAGGAAAAAGGCCCATGGGGAGCATCCAAAACTGTAACGCCACAATCACTCAGGAATACCTGAGGGTCTTCTTGAGTAAACTAAACCAAACAACTTTATTTGGAATAAATAAGGAAAGGGGTACAATACCCAGAAGCTAAGTAAAACCTAGGCTAGAATAACTACAGGTGTGTGTGTGTGTGTGTGTGTGTGTGTGTGTGTGTGTAAACTAGCATCCAGTTGCAGTTGACTTATACTGACCCCACCAAGGTGATCCAGAGCGGTTTGCCAGGAGATCAGTTGTAATAGTGGTAGATCTCCAGTCACCACCTCCAGTTGACAGCCTATTCCAGTGGTTCTCAACCTATGGGTCGCGACTCATTTGGGTGTCAAACAACCCTTTCACAGGGGGTCGCCTAAGACTCTCTGCATCACTGTTCTCCATCTGTAAAAGTGGAGAAATGTTAGGGTTGGGGGTCACCACAACATGAGGAATTGCATTAAAGGGTCGCGGCATTAGGAAGGGTTTTCTGGGTTTGCCAGAATTAGGGCTTGATCAGCCGTAACACAATTGGACTGAGACTGCTTCTGAGCCTGTTTGCCCTAGGAACCTTGCGCCCAAGTGTGCTTGTAATAGGAGCCCTGGTGGACAAATGATACTTTGTATTTTGATTTCGGCACAGTTACAAAGCATTGTAAAACATTTTTTTATTTGGATGGTTAAGAACTTTATGTTGCAAGGAGAAGCAACATCCTATATTTGCCTTTGATATAACATAAACAAGGAACAAATAAAAAGTATTAAAAGAGCGATTCTTGAATATACAGTACTTTGATAAGTATAAAACACAGTTTATACAAAGTTTTTTGGTGCAGAACTTCTTGGAAGTCGGCCACCCTAGTTCCCCTGGAGAAAATGGCCCGTGTTTCTCCCCTCCCTAAGCCCCGCCCTCCTCACACTCTGCCCCCAATCTCCACCCCCAATCGACGGCCTGGAGCTGCCAACCCTATGCAAAACGCATGGCACCTCTAGTCGAAAAAGAAAGGGGCTGTTGTCTCTTTGGTCAGTTAGTTGGCTCTTTAGCTGATTGGGATGCCCTGGAATTCAGCGGAGACAATGTTCAATGTAAATAAGCGGCCATTATATTTTGGAAGCTGTAGAGTCAGAAGAAAATGCCGGGTTTGAAGCAAAAGAAACTGTCTGGGATCCTCCTCCAAATGGAAACGAGTACACTGGCAGTTGGACAGCTCAACATAAATAACAAGGAATTCTTCCATAGCGAAGCTCGGTAATGCGTTCCATACGGATTGCGTTTGCACGGCTTTTGCTTGCAAAGTATTGCGGTGAAATAGTTGGCCGCTTCCTTCTTTCTTTTACCGGGCCAATCTACATCTTGGAAGAATTTTACAGACACCCTTGCCATGATCATGCTTAACTGTTAGGGACACCAGCCCCCAGGTGGGACTCAGGTACCTCCAGAATGACAGCTCTATTGAGATCAGCTTCCCTGTTAAAAATGGATCCTTTGGAGGGCGGACTCTATGGAAATGGATCCCGCTGAGGTCCTCACCCTTCCCAAGCTCCATCCCAAATCTCCAGGGGTTTCCCAAACAAGATCTGGAAACCCTACCCCCCCACACCAGTGGCTTTAACAGGTGATTAATGCTGTACACATGTTACAGTGAATGCTCAAGTCTTGTTAATTAGTAGATGGACATACCATCTGCGGACAATGTATGCTTGACTGCCCTTTATACATGAGCTGAGTAATTCCCATGTTACATGTAGTGCATGTGCAGCTGAACATGTGATTTATCTAGGCAGTAGTGGTGAACCTTTGGCACTCCAGATGCTATGGACCACAATTCCCATCAGCCCCTTCCAGCATGGCCAATTGGCCATGCTGGAAGGGGCTGATGGGAATTGTGGTCCATAACATCTGGAGTGCCAAAGGTTCGCCGCCACGGATCTAGAGACTGGTCCCTGCTTTCATTTGTGAATCGAAAGCATGTTGGCTCTATAAAAACAGATGGCTATCCTCTCACCTAAACTGAACATATCCCTTGTTGAAAAGAGGAGGGGGTCTATGATAATAAGGGTGTGCCATCAAGTCATTGTCAATTTAGGGTGACCCTATAGGGCAGTGGTGGCGAACCTTTGGCACTCCAGATGTTATGGACTACAATTCCCATCAGCCCCTGCCAGCATGGGACTACAATTCCCATCAGCCCTTGCCTCTATAGGGTTTTCAGGGTGAGAGATGAACAGAGGTGGCTTTCCCATTGCCTGCCTCTGTGTAGCAACCCTGAAATTCCTTGATGGTCTCCCACCCAAGTACTAACCAGGCTCAACCTTCTTAGCTTCTGAGAGCTGACAAGATCAGCTAGCCTGGCCCATAAGTATCCCTGAACAGAGTTTCATACAAGGTACATATGGTTTTTCTTCTGTACATGCATCAAGTAGTTTTTAGACTACACTGAGTGTGAGTATAACTGAATGCAGAGTTTAAGCTCCGACATTTACCCAGGCAGTTTTATTTTCTAAGTGAATGTATGTGGGGTTTTTTTGTGTGAACACACACACACACATATACACATGCACATACGGGATATCTGCGCATTCACTGTGGCACGAACTATGCCGACTGATCTACAGCAATCCAAACAAATCCGTTATTGGAATGAATAGTAGTGACTGATGCCACGTTATATAGAAGAAGAACTGATGCACTAATTAATAAAATAAACGCATTACTTGGAACATGTTTTGAATATTTGCAATGTATGACCTTGGTAACTGTTAATTTAAAAAGCAGGGCTTCGGGCAGGAATCAATAAAACCCAGCAGCGATTTTTATAACAGGAAAAGCAAAACTTGGCAAGTTATAAAGTGTGTTCAAAGAACTTGTGTTGTGTGAGATTTCTAGAATTAATGGGCAGGGGGAACAGAATAAGGGTAAAAGTAATAAGAATCAGCCCATGTTCCAGTATTTATTTATTTGCATTATTTATAGTCTGACTTTCTGACTGAGACTCAAAGTAGATTACACAGTGTAAGACAATTAATTAGCAATATAAGATATGGCATAAATCTGACAAAAAGTAAAAAATCTGAAGCAAAGCAGAAATAAAACATGACATGGGGCGCTGTGTGGTTTCCAGGCTGTATGGCCGTGTTCTAGCAGCATTCTCTCCTGACGTTTCACCTGCATCTGTGGCTGCCATCTCTGAAGATGCCAGTCACAGATGCAGATGAAACGTCAGGAGAGAATGCTGCTAGAACACGGCCATACAGCCCAGAAACCACACAGCACCCCAGCGATTCCGGCCGTGAAAGCCTTCGACAATACATTGTTAAATAATGGAGAGAATGATATAGAATAAGTATAAATATAATGCAGTCAGAACCAAGACAATATATACAGCAATAGTATAGGCTACAGTCCCATTCCTTTATTAAAACATCTTCCTAAACCATTAGAACATAAGAACATAAGAACTAGCCTGCTGGATCAGACCAGAGTCCATCTAGTCCAGGACTCTGCTACTTGCAGTGGCCCACCAGGTGCCTTTGGGAGCTCACATGCAGGAGGTGAAAGCAATGGCCTGCTGCTGCTGCTGCTCCTGAGCACCTGGTCTGCTAAGGCATTTGCAATCTCAGATCAAGGCGGATCAAGATTGGTAGCCATAGATCGACTTCTCCTCCATAAATCTGTCCAAGCCCCTTTTAAAGCTATCCAGGTTAGTGGCCATCACCACCTCCTGTGGCAGCATATTCCAAACACCAATCACACGTTGCGTGAAGAAGTGTTTCCTTTTATTAGTCCTAATTCTTCCCCCCAGCATTTTCAATGTATGCCCCCTGGTTCTAGTATTGTGAGAAAGAGAGAGAAAACCAGAACTGAACACAGTACTCCAAGTGCGGTCGCACCACGGCTTTATATAAGGGCATGACAATCCTTGCGGTTAAAACTAAACCCCAAAGGAATGTTTCAACGAGCGAACTATGGCCCATTCTGCATAGGCCAAGAAACACAGACGTAGGATGGTATATAACCCTTTGGGGAGGGGGAACACGTTGCATAGGTTCCACCCCCCAAACGAGTCTGCCCCATTTTATTTCCCCTAACTCGTTTTTTTTTAAAAAAATCTCTAAACAAGTGATTTTTTTGAAAAATCCCGGGTTGGAGCAGCTCCTGAGTGAACGGCCAGGCAGGCGGCACTTTATTTCCCTCCTTTTCACACTGTCCTCAACAGTCAGGGAGAAGCCGCCCGTCATTGCCCGGCTGTTGCAGGGAGGCCCTTTTCCTCTTTTCACATCTTGCCGCTTGCATCTGCACAGCTACGCAGGTGCAGCCGGTCATATCATGGGACACTGGTATGGCTGTGGGGGTTCAGTTGTGCATGTGTAACCCCCATGCTCAGAATGGGTTGACCCAGAAAGGGGTGGAGACCCAAAGCAGGAGAAGGCTGCAGTGCTCATGTAGTTGGAGGAGACAAGGCTACCAGACTTGGTTGGTATAAGCCCTTAACACCTTGTTAAGTTAACTGCAATATTGTTGGGAACTACTGGGAAGGTAGTTGTTTATTTTTGCTATGTTGTAAATGTTGGAATTTATTGTTTCAGGGTTTCTTTTTGTGGTTGTAATGGGTGAGAGTTCTCCTGGAAACCTTCATCATGTTGAATCCTGTTCATCAAGCCCTTGGAGTCTTCAGGAGCCAACCCACTTGCAAAGAAGAATTGGACTTGGCAGTATCAGTAGACTGTAAATATAAGGACTTGAAAATGCAACCTGAACAGGACCTTGAAGTGTGATGTTAAATGTTGATGTTTGATGTTATATGTTAAGAAAGTAAACCATTTTGTTTTTAAAATTTGTTGTGGCAAACTCATTCCAAGTTCTGCCCCACAGAACCCACAGATAGAGGTTACACATGCCTGTGTAGCTACACATGTGTTGCAAGTAAATAAAAAAGAGAGAGAGAAGCATCTCAGTGCAAAGGCACGACAGCACCCCAGATTATTTCAGTGGGCTCAAATTGCTGCCTGCGTGGATTGCAAGTGAACGCGAAAACAGGAAAATGGGTTCCTTTGTCACTACTGCAACCCATTATACATTTGCTGTGTGGAAACGGCCTACATCTCATGCAGTGCCATCCTTAACAGAGTCATGCCCTTCTAAGCACATAGACTTAAATGAACTGAGGAGGGTGTCACTTAGCTAAGAGTTCCACCAGTGGCTCCCTCCCGTGGCCTAATAGCCCTTGTGGCATGAACCACTGATACGATGCTCAGCCCCCTGATTCATAGAAGCACCTTGGCTGTTTTCAGCTGGTTGGGAATTCATCACCCCAGACAGAGGCATGGGGGGGAGGCAGGGACGTAGGTATAGATTTTTTATGGGGGGGTTCGGGGGGATGGGGCACTCCCTTTGGGAGTCCATAGCTTTGGACCCCCTGGACCAAACTTCACAAAACCTGGGTGGTATCAATAAGAGCCTTCGGGGAGGGCGGTATACAAATACAATAAATAAATAAATAAATAAATAAATAAATAAATAAATAAATAAATAAATAAATAAATAAATAAGAGACTCTCCTGATAATACATCCCAGGTTTGGTGAAGTCTGGTTCAGGGGGTCCAAAGTTATGGACCCTCAAAGGTGTAGCCCCCATCTTCTATTAGCTCCCATTGGAAACAATGGAGGATGGGGGCACCCCCTTTGGGAGTCCATAACTTTGGGAGTCCATAACTTTCGGGCTCAAACCCGAGAAACCCCCCCCCCCTTACCTACGTCCATGGGGGAGGGGAAGGCACCTGGGGCAAAATCTACTCTGGGAGCCCCCCTGCCCCCCACTTACCTGGCTGGGCTGCCGCCAAGTGCCCCTTGGCCCCGCCCCACCAGGCTGCTCATTTGGCCTGTGGAGCCTCTTCTGTCCGAAGGAGCAGCCTGGCGGGGTGGGGCTGAGGGACGCCCAGCGGTGGCCCAGCCAGGCACCTCCTTTGGCCAGAAGAGGCTCCACTGGCTGAAGGAGCAGCCTGGTGGGTGGGGCTGAGGGGAGGGGTGTGCGGGTGATTCTCCGCCCCCCCACATGAGCAGCTGGCATGTGCCCGGGGACACTTAAACCCCACATGTCCTGGTTTCCTAACTAGGATCACCAGCTAGGTATTTTGCTCTGGGGGATGAAAAGTCTGAACTATGAAGAAAATCTAGGCAACCCAGCCTTAATAGCTTGCCTCCCCTCACAAACTCTGGACGGGAGCTGGAACGACACCAACCATTTGCATGGATATTCTGGAGCCAATGACCCCAAGCAAATCATCTCCCGCCTGTTTGTTAGCTCTTCAGGGTTGTTAGAGAAAGCGTTGTCCTCGCTCTGTTTTTTAATAGTATCATACCCTTTTCGCCACATGGAGGAACGTCTCTGGCTCTTAAAAAGATTTTCTTTCCCCCTTTGCGATCTCTTTGGATTTCCAGTGTCTTAAAGATTCCAACGTTTTCACTTACTGGATGTTTGGAACGTTGCGGTTGCCAGTTTTCAAAGCCGCATTCAATCTATTTGCTGCCTCGTCTTAGAACATGCCTACCCTGGGGCACAAGCAAAAAACCATGTGTAACTAATTACTTAGGGAATATCCACAGCTCCAATAGAAAGAATTATTTTTTTAAAAAAAACCGTATATTTGTTTCTTTCTGGAACCCACTGTTCTTTGTAGACTTTTCTTCAGAAACTTCTGCAAGACAGAAACGGGTTTTTCAGCTTGCTAATGCAATTTCCTTCGGTTACCTTTGTCTCCTTATTAGGGAGGAACTTGAGATTTCAGTTACACAAATCCTAAAGTTCTTTTTTGAAAACAAAGTTTTAAAAATACAGATGCTCCTGTTTGCAACTGAAGATATCAAGTTAAAAAAAAAGGCCTACAGTTTTATGTTTGTTTATCTTAAATACTTGAGTGGAAAACCCAGAAACTCCCTCCCTCGAAATCCGAAGGCAGCTGGAAATAGAGCTCACTGTGTATGAAGAAGAAGAAGAAGAAGAGTTTGGATTTATATCCCCCCCTTTCTCTCCTGCAGGAGACTCAAAGGGGCTGACAATCTCCTTGCCCTTCCCCCCCCACAACAAACACCCTGTGAGGTGGGTGGGGCTGGGAGAGCTCCGAAAAGCTGTGACTAGCCCAAGGTCACCCAGCTGGCGTGTGTGGGAGTGTACAGGCTAATCTGAATTCCCCAGATAAGCCTCCACAGCTCAGGCGGCAGAGCTGGGAATCAAACCCGGTTCCTCCAGATTAGATACACGAGCTCTTAACCTCCTATGCCACTGCTGCTCACGTTCTTCTGTCTCTGGTCAAACAGGTGTTGCAACCTCTAGTCTACAGTCATCTTTAGTGATGACATTTCTTGATACGTACGAGGAAAATACCATTTTGTCTGAAAATATGCATGCTGCCCCTTTGAGGCAATACAGCAATAGTTCAAATCACGTGAATTGTGTGTCCTTCCCATGCAAGTGGTGAAACATATCAACAAAGAAGGGCTTATATCCAATGGTGGGATCCAAACGTGAATTGTGTGTCCTTCCCATGCAAGTGGTGAAACATATCAACAAAGAAGGGCTTATATCCAATGGTGGGATCCAAACATTTTAGTAACAGGTTCCCATGGTGGTGGGATTCAAACAGTGGCGTAGCGCCAATGGGTGGGGCACGACGGGGGCGTGGCCGGGCATTCTGGGGGCAGGGCATTAATAATTTCTCTGTTACTGTAAAAAACTCTTACTGTAATAAAAAAGTTCCTAATTTCCAGCTGGTATCTTTCTGTCCATGATTTAAACTCATTATAGCAAGTCCTATCATCTACTGCCAACAGAAACAACTACTTCTCCTCTAATTGACTGCCTGTCAAATACTTAATACTTTCAAATACTTAATTTTGTTTCTAGAAATCAAAAGAAGGATATTTTCCTTAAACAAGGAACTTTACCATATTTCTAAAACATGTTTTTAAAACAGCCCAACAGGGAGAATTGTCCCGTTTTCTACCTTTGCTAACCAGCCACATAGGAAACAACAGGACTTGATGATTTTTGGACCTAATGGAATTTCTAATGGAAAAGCAGACCCAATTAGTAACCCCCTCTCGGCACACACAAATAATTAGTAACTCACTCTCGGGAACTGGTGAGAACCTGCTGGATCCCACCTCTGCTTATATCATTTCAAACGCCTCTGTGACCAAAGGCCACAGTGGTGTTTCTACACCATGGGAAACTCTTTCTTAAAACAGATTCAAATCTTTCCAGAATTCTTTGTCTTTAGATTTACCTTTCTACATGTGGCACTGAGTGTACCCAGTTCATTTTTGAGCTTTCCTCTCCACAAGCTGGAAGATTGCCAAGAGGAACTGGTCAGCACCCAGTGGGAGACTGAAGGGGCACTGTTGCATTGATGGTGACATCATTTCCAGGGCTGAACCTGGAAGTGATGTCATGCTGCCCAAAAGTGTTCTTGAATTCTAGAACGTCGTGTCAATGGCTTGATGTCACTTCCAGGTTTGCCCTTGGAAAAAAATGTCACATTACCAGTGCGGTGTCAAACTTGGAGTTTTGCCTGGCAGAGTTTTCCTTTCAGCTTTTGAGATTTGTGGAGTAGTAAACATCTTCGGAATTCTGCAACCAGTGGTGGGATCCAAAAAATTGTAGTAACAGGTTCCCATGGTGGTGGGATTCAAACTGTTGCATAGCGCCAATGGGGATGAGCGGGGCATGACGGGGGCGTGGTTGGGCATTCTGGGGGCGGGGCATTCCTGGGCGGGACTGTGGCAAGGACGCAGCCGCTGCGCCAGCCCTTGGGCGGGAAACGAATGCACGCAGGCGCAGGCTGCCACGCACGCCGGTGCACCTCCTGCTAGACTGCTTCAAGTTCTGCGCGCTACTGCTGAGAGGAGGGGCGTAACTAAGGCAAAAATCACGTGGCAAAATCACCAATTAGTAACCCCCTCTCGGCACACACAAATAATTAGTAACCTACTCTCGGGAACCTGTGAGAACCTGCTGGATCCCACCTCTGTCTGCAACCCTAACACGTCCTGGGGAGTAACCCATTGAATGACTTGCGCTTGCTCCTGAGCAGAAGGGGAATCATGGCAAAGGAAGTCTAGCTCATTGGCATGGAGACTGGGATGTGCTGGGCCCTGTCCTCTAACATGTTGTTTCCCATTGCTGCCCCACAATGCACGCAGCACGCCAGCAACACTCAGCATGCCAGCAACATTGGCTCTTGCTTGTCTGTGGTACCTCCAGTTCCTCAGCTGCACCTGGTTGGGGTGACAGGAATATCCAAGGCCTCCCCCCCTCACCCTCCACCCCCCCACACACCTGGCCCCAGACTGCAGGAGCAAAGGAGGCTTCCTGTGGGTAGGAGGAGGGAGCCATTCCTTCAAAGTCGGTTTGTGCCTCAGCTTGCTCAGCTAGTTAAACGAACCTGGGCTTGGACCTGTGGGCTTGAAATTGTGCCCCACAAGTGACACATGCGAGTGGCCCCTGGGGCCTCAACCTCCTCTGTTCTCCCCCGCCCCCAGGTACATAATTGTTCCTTTCTTCCACTGAATTGACTTCCCTCTCTTTAATTCCTCCTGCTGGTCGCTGTCAACCTTTGTGTATCCATTTAAGTTGTGGCAACTGAAAATTTTAATGCATTCTTGTGGTGACATCTGCATATGCTCAGAAGGTCCTGTCATGTTTTGAGAAGGCTTGTTCTCAAATGACCTTTTTAAGAGTCAGATTTTTCAGCATACTTGGGGTTCTCTCAGTAGAAACCTAAATTGCCCGTTGCGCCTGGCCCCATTGTATGCATTTGTCTATCCACACATGGCCAGCCCTTGGACGTTCAGTATAGGGATATGCACTTCTACAGAAAAATAAAAGGAGATGTTTTGATGAGGGGATAAAATGGAAATTTATAACACTGGCTGATCAAAACAGAGAAATGATACCAGACATTCTTAGACCCAGAATAGCTGGTGTCCCACTTTCTGTTTTATATTATATATATAATATATATATCCTGTCATGTTTTGAGAAGAGCCCTTCGGGGACGGGGCGGGATAGAAATTTAAAGTATAAATAAAATAAAAATAAATATATGTATTATATTAATTTCCAATGGTGTCCCACTTGCTTGGTTTAGCTTTGACTCATTGCATTGCCTTTCTGAAGTGACACATAAAAGTAAGGGGTTTTTAAATGCTTATGAACTATCATATTGGGCAGAGTGGCCCTTGCCCTGGGGCTCTTTTAGGGCGTTTCCCCACTTGCCACGACCCCCCTATGCCGTGCGCTGCTCTCAGCACGCGTCATTTCTGACGCACGCCAGGGCTTCCCCACGACCCTGTGCTCTGTGCGGGGTCATCAAAAGGTGCCGTTTTGAAGGGCACCAGGAATGACGCGCGCTGAGGGGGTGCGAGAGCGGCAGCGTCGGGGCGGCTGCGTTGTCGCCGCCCCTGTAGTGGGGAGTGCCGGGGGACCCCGTGCTACTTGCCTACAGTAGCGCGCACCTAATGGTAAGTGGGAAAACGCCCTTAGCCTCCTGATGCACCTTTGTTATCAGACAGTTATACAAAATATAGAACTTGGATGGCTTCTGTCAAGAAATCCAGATTGTATTAGAACGGGTAGATTTCACCAACTGTTATGACCTGCAGCCTCGTCTTCCTCAGGAGTATCATTTCATAGTACTAATAATGTTATTGTACCAAATCTGTTCACGTGAAACATCTTTTGCGAAGCAATTTGTGAGTTTTTGTGAGCGGTTAACATTTGCAACAACAGTATCCTCCTCGATCTCAGAGAATGACATAGCAATGAAATTGTACCATATTAACCACAAACCCTCGCATGAAGTAGCGGGAGGGAAAGGCCTGCTGCTCAAAATGCTTCCACGGGAAACAAAACAGCTGGCATGAAACATCTGTAATGGTCTTTCCAGATGTATCGGCCTGACCGAAACCTTTTATGAGTTCTAATGAACCCAATCGGAGGCAAGACGGATTTTTTCCCCTCTCTCCTGTTAAATCACTTTCCCCTGCTTTGTCCCTTTGGGAGATTTTGGGGTGCCTTCAAAAATGTTAACAATGAAGAAGAAGAAGAAGAAGAAGAAGAAGAAGAAGAAGAAGAAGAAGAAGAAGAAGAAGAAGAAGAAGAAGAGGAGGAGGAGGAGGAGGAGGAGGAGGAGGGAAAGGAGGAGGAGGAGGAAAAGGAGGAGGAGGAGGAGGAGTTTGGATTTATATCCCCTTTCTCTCCTGTAGGAGACTCAGAAGGGCTTACAATCTCCTTGCCCTTCCCACCTCACAACAAACACCCTGTGAGGTGGGTGGGGCTGAGAGAACTCCTAGAAGCTGTGACTAGCCCAAGGTCACCCAGCTGGAATGTGTGGGAGTGTACAGGCTAATTTGAATTCCCCAGATAAGCCTCCACAGCTCAAGCGGCATAGCAGGGAATCAAACCAAGTTCCTCCAGATTAGAATGCACCTGCTCTTAACCACTACACCACTGCTGCATAACATAATTAGTTATGAATCACAGCTTTCCAGGTATCAGCTGCCTACCATAGATCTCTGGCAGTTGAAAGTCAAGGGCATGTTGCTGGTGTCTACTGCGCATGCATAGAAATATAAACACATGAACATTGAGGCTGTAACCCCTTCAGCTGGGGAGCCTTTTAGATAGCAAATTAAGAGTTTTTAGGAGGTGATTTCGACTTCTCTGATAGCTGAGCTTGACCAGGGCCTACGATAGTTGTTTCAGAACGACTTTTTGTGGTCTAGAGTGTTATAGTGGTATTTTGTTTCCAGATTATTGAGATACTGTAGTTCTGTTCATCTGTTTTACATATTTATTGTCACCAAAGAGCTCTGGCCTAGCCAACTCTTCTGTCAAGGTGCATTCAGCAATAATATCTGCCTTTCACACAGTGCCGTGGAGGAGTAAATGGCACCTGGGGCAAAATGGCGCTTTTTGTAGCCAGCTGAACTCAGGTAAGTGGGGGGGAGGGTGCTGTGAGGGGTGTCGTAGGGGGGGACACTGAGGCCCAGCCACTTCTTGGAAGAAGGAGGGGCATGGCTGGGCCTCGGCATGATGTGAGCACACAGCCTGGGCAGGCCTTGGTCCAGGAGGCATGTGCACGTCATGCTGAGGCCCAGCCATGCCCCTTCTCCTTCCTGGAAGTGTGGGGGCAATTTTCCGCCCCCCCTTGTGACTCCCACTGGGGCGCCCGGGGCATTTGTCCCCAGATGTCCCCGTGGCAGCTACACCACTGCTTTCACAATGGGGTTGGCACTGCTCTCTGGTTTCCCTACCTTTCTCAGAGATTTGTTAAGAGACTTAATAACATGTACCCATTTTAAAAAAACCTTGTATCTTAGTGGTGCCTCACATTAGTGTTAACATGGCTCACTAGTGCTCCATTTGAACCTTTAACTGCATGTCAATTAAGGTTTTTACCACACAAGATGGCCTTCCTGGTGATCGTTACCTTGGCACGGAGGGTCTGTGATTTGAGGGCTCTACAATTTGAACCGTCATTCACTCACTTTTTTCCTGACAAGGTAGTTCTCAGGCCAAGCCTTGAGCATTTGCCAAAAGTGGTGTCGAGATTTCACCTCTCCTGAAATGGTTCAGAACCCTCAGTGAGAGGAGGACAGGATTATGCTGTACCTGTATGTGCACAGAGCTCTCTCTATTTATATCACCAGAACTATGTCCTTTAGGAAGGATACTGCTCTATTTTTGTATTTTAGGGGTCCAAGAAGGGCTCCGTTGTCTCATTGGGTGACATCTGCAGAGTAGCTTGCTGTAAGGCTAAGGCTCCTTGCCCAATTGCCATTAGAGCAAATTCTACCAGGATTCTATCTGTGTGCTGGCTGGGCGGGGCTGGTGTGCTGCCACAGCAACACGCAGTACTGAAGAGGCTCAGAGCTGGGGCTGGGCTGCTGACAGTTCAGCGAAGAATAAAGTCCAAGGTTACGAAGTCCATGGGAGAATCCAAAGAGAAGTCAATCAGGCCAGGAGGAGTCAAATGCCAGGAATGTTTACAGCAACCAGGAGGATCCAAGAATCAAGATCAGAAGCCGGTCCGCCGTCAGTCAGGTCTGGAGACAGCAGTGGTGTGCAGGCAAGGTCAGGTGGAACAACACTTTGCAACCAAATTTGCAGTTCCTGCCCAAAGGCTGTTTAGTCCTCAGAGCTACTTGCCTGGGACTGCTCCTGCAAAGACTCTGGGTAATGCCCAGCTTGTAGCCTTGCTGAGCTGTGATCCTCCTTTAGAATAGAATAGAATCTTTATCTTTATTGGCCAAGTGTGATTGGGGCACGAGGCTGATGTCTCGCTAAGGCCAGTCTCAAGCTCCAGAGTCTTGCATCCGGAGACCCAGGAGCTGTTTTGAAGCACAGGTGATGGCGAACCTTTTCGAGACCGAGTGCCCAAATCGCAACCCAAAACCCACTTATTTATCGCAAAGTGCCAACACTGCAATTTAACCTGAATACTGAGGTTTTAGTTTAGAAAGAACGGTTGGCTCCGAGGCGTGCGTTACTCAGGAGTAAGCTTGGTGGTAGTCAGTGGCTTTGGTTTGAAGCAACCGTGCAACTCTTCCAACGGGTGAATCACGACCCTAGGAGGATTTACTCAGAAGCAAGCTCCATTGCCAGCAACCGAGCTTACTCCCAGGTAAAGGATCGTGCTTTAGTTCTTTGCATGAAAATCAGTGGGGTTTAACAGCGCTTAACAGGGTTACCTACACTGCTTCCCCAAAACTAGGTCTTAGGTTTAATGCTAATAATCGAGCCCAGCAGCACAGGCCAGCCTAGATGTGTGTGGGGAGGTGGGGGCGACTTTGTTTGCGCATGCCCACAGAGAGGGCTCTGAGTGCCACCTTTGGCACCCGTGCCATAGGTTCGCCACCACTGCGCTAGCAGTGCTCTCTCTGTGGGCACATGCAGAGTGCCCCCCCTCCCCCCACATCTAGGCTGGCCTGGGCTGCTGGGCTCGATTATTAGCATTAAACCTAAGACCTAGTTTTAGGGAAGCAGTGTAGGTCACCCTGTTAAGCGCTGTTAAACCCCACTGATTTTTATGCAAGAACTGAAGCACGATCCTTTACCTGGGAGTAAGCTCGGTTGCTGGCAGTGAGGCTTGCTTCTGAGTAAACTCTCCTAGGGTCGTGATTCACCCATTGGAAGAGTTGCACGGTTGCTTCAACGCAAAGCCACCGACTAAAACCAAGCTTACTCATGAGTAACGCATGCCTTGGAGCCAACCGTTTTTTCTAAACTAAACCCTCAGTATTCATGTTAAATTGCTGTGTTGGCACTTTGCGATAAATAAGTGGGTTTTGGGTTGCAATTTGGGCACTCGGTCTCGAAAAGGTTCGCCATCACTACGCTAGCATCTTCTTTAGTCCTGCTGATTAGTTCTGAGCCAGAAGCCTGTGTGAGTTCGGGCTCTACCAGTTCAGCGGCGACTCTCTGCAAGGCTCCATTAACCCTTTCTCAGGCAAACTGTCAGCCGCAGCAGGGGCTTCCTCAGAGGAGCTGTCAGTTGCGGGGGGGGGGGGGAGGTCATGACAAGCTGCTTCTATGGCTTTCAAAGCACATGTGGACTCCTTAATGACACACGCAGAGCAACTACATAGTCCACTCAGTTGACTTTTATCGGGCATTACTCTGGGGACATCGACGCTGGGGCTGAAACGACTGTGGGTCCAGTCGTATTGCAATCTGTGGTGCACTGAGAAGCCACCCCCACCTTCACAGCATGTAGGGTTGCCATTCTCCCAAGTGGGGCTGCGCAGAGGCCGCAGTGATGGAAAACAGCATTGCTTGCCCTATTATCTGATCAGATCGGTGGAGGCTGTCCAGGTTTCAGGCAGAGTATTTCTGATCACCTGAGCCTTTCCACTTGAGATGCCGGGCACTGAAGCCGGGATCTTATGCATGCCAAACAAAAGCTCTACCGCAGAACCGTGGCCTGTCTTTTGACGACTGGGAGGCTCAGGAGGGGCCAAGTCCCTTTGCCAGTTTTTACCACTTTATGGGGAAAACTTGAGTTTTTCCTTGTTGTACAGTGTAGATCTCCTCTCATTATGCTGAGCAAAAGCCAAAGAATGTGTGGATTTCCATTCCAATGAAAACAAGAAGTTGCTTTCAAGAATCCCAGGGAACTCACATGGAATCCTGTGGTAAACATGTGGCGTAAACACTGCCAGCAGAGCAGGAGTTTCCACACAAACAGCCCCCGTCGCTTTGGAAGGAACCCTTCTCTACAACCGTGCCAGGCCTCGGAGCGCTCCAAAAGTTAACATCGCCAATCGAGGAAAATAAACAGTGTGTGGCTTGCACAACAACATTCTTTCCCAAAAATATCTTCCAGCATCTGCATAATGCTTTTCCAGTGGTTTCCCCCTGAATGCCTTGTTTTATACTGCTTGCAAAGTGGCTACTGCACACTTTAACTTTGGATTTAATTAAACCCTGGCCTTTTATGCATGCAGACCTTACCCCAAAACTGTTTGCTGTGCAATGGGGTTCCCCCAGATCTTTTCATTTACATTCAAGGAAGTGTCCCTGTGCCCCTCTGATTCCTGCTGAGTCAAGTTGTCATCCCTACCCCCCGCTTTCTTGTTGTTTCTGCAACTTCCAGTTGAGAAACTTGTCTGCTGACTCCATCCATCCATCCATCCATCCATCCATCCATCCATCCATCCATCCATCCATCCATCCCCACCCCCCCCCCCCCCCCCCCCCCCCCCCCCCCCCCCCCCCCCCCCCCCCCCCCCCCCCCCCCCCTCCCCCCCTCACGCCCACCCCCTCCCCCCCCCCCCGCCCCCCCCCCCCCCCCCCCCCCCCCAAACCCCCCCCCTCCCCAAAACACCCCCCCCCCCCCCCCCCCCCCCCCCCCCCCCCGCCCCCCCCCCCCAAAACCCCCCCCCCCCCACCCCCCCCCCCCCCACACCCCCCCCCCCCCCCGCCCCCCCCCCCCCCCCCCCCCCCCCCCCCCCACCCCCCCCCCCCCCCACCCCCCCCCCCCCCCACCCCCCCCCCCCCCCACCCCCCCCCCCCCCCACCCCCCCCCCCCCCCACCCCCCCCCCCCCCCACCCCCCCCCCCCCCCACCCCCCCCCCCCCCCACCCCCCCCCCCCCCCACCCCCCCCCCCCCCCACCCCCCCCCCCCCCCACCCCCCCCCCCCCCCACCCCCCCCCCCCCCCACCCCCCCCCCCCCCCACCCCCCCCCCCCCCCACCCCCCCCCCCCCCCACCCCCCCCCCCCCCCACCCCCCCCCCCCCCCACCCCCCCCCCCCCCCACCCCCCCCCCCCCCCACCCCCCCCCCCCCCCACCCCCCCCCCCCCCCACCCCCCCCCCCCCCCACCCCCCCCCCCCCCCACCCCCCCCCCCCCCCACCCCCCCCCCCCCCCACCCCCCCCCCCCCCCACCCCCCCCCCCCCCCACCCCCCCCCCCCCCCACCCCCCCCCCCCCCCACCCCCCCCCCCCCCCACCCCCCCCCCCCCCCACCCCCCCCCCCCCCCACCCCCCCCCCCCCCCACCCCCCCCCCCCCCCACCCCCCCCCCCCCCCACCCCCCCCCCCCCCCACCCCCCCCCCCCCCCACCCCCCCCCCCCCCCACCCCCCCCCCCCCCCACCCCCCCCCCCCCCCACCCCCCCCCCCCCCCACCCCCCCCCCCCCCCACCCCCCCCCCCCCCCACCCCCCCCCCCCCCCACCCCCCCCCCCCCCCACCCCCCCCCCCCCCCACCCCCCCCCCCCCCCACCCCCCCCCCCCCCCACCCCCCCCCCCCCCCACCCCCCCCCCCCCCCACCCCCCCCCCCCCCCACCCCCCCCCCCCCCCACCCCCCCCCCCCCCCACCCCCCCCCCCCCCCACCCCCCCCCCCCCCCACCCCCCCCCCCCCCCACCCCCCCCCCCCCCCACCCCCCCCCCCCCCCACCCCCCCCCCCCCCCACCCCCCCCCCCCCCCACCCCCCCCCCCCCCCACCCCCCCCCCCCCCCACCCCCCCCCCCCCCCACCCCCCCCCCCCCCCACCCCCCCCCCCCCCCACCCCCCCCCCCCCCCACCCCCCCCCCCCCCCACCCCCCCCCCCCCCCACCCCCCCCCCCCCCCACCCCCCCCCCCCCCCACCCCCCCCCCCCCCCACCCCCCCCCCCCCCCACCCCCCCCCCCCCCCACCCCCCCCCCCCCCCACCCCCCCCCCCCCCCACCCCCCCCCCCCCCCACCCCCCCCCCCCCCCACCCCCCCCCCCCCCCACCCCCCCCCCCCCCCACCCCCCCCCCCCCCCACCCCCCCCCCCCCCCACCCCCCCCCCCCCCCACCCCCCCCCCCCCCCACCCCCCCCCCCCCCCACCCCCCCCCCCCCCCACCCCCCCCCCCCCCCACCCCCCCCCCCCCCCACCCCCCCCCCCCCCCACCCCCCCCCCCCCCCACCCCCCCCCCCCCCCACCCCCCCCCCCCCCCACCCCCCCCCCCCCCCACCCCCCCCCCCCCCCACCCCCCCCCCCCCCCACCCCCCCCCCCCCCCACCCCCCCCCCCCCCCACCCCCCCCCCCCCCCACCCCCCCCCCCCCCCACCCCCCCCCCCCCCCACCCCCCCCCCCCCCCACCCCCCCCCCCCCCCACCCCCCCCCCCCCCCACCCCCCCCCCCCCCCACCCCCCCCCCCCCCCACCCCCCCCCCCCCCCACCCCCCCCCCCCCCCACCCCCCCCCCCCCCCACCCCCCCCCCCCCCCACCCCCCCCCCCCCCCACCCCCCCCCCCCCCCACCCCCCCCCCCCCCCACCCCCCCCCCCCCCCACCCCCCCCCCCCCCCACCCCCCCCCCCCCCCACCCCCCCCCCCCCCCACCCCCCCCCCCCCCCACCCCCCCCCCCCCCCACCCCCCCCCCCCCCCACCCCCCCCCCCCCCCACCCCCCCCCCCCCCCACCCCCCCCCCCCCCCACCCCCCCCCCCCCCCACCCCCCCCCCCCCCCACCCCCCCCCCCCCCCACCCCCCCCCCCCCCCACCCCCCCCCCCCCCCACCCCCCCCCCCCCCCACCCCCCCCCCCCCCCACCCCCCCCCCCCCCCACCCCCCCCCCCCCCCACCCCCCCCCCCCCCCACCCCCCCCCCCCCCCACCCCCCCCCCCCCCCACCCCCCCCCCCCCCCACCCCCCCCCCCCCCCACCCCCCCCCCCCCCCACCCCCCCCCCCCCCCACCCCCCCCCCCCCCCACCCCCCCCCCCCCCCACCCCCCCCCCCCCCCACCCCCCCCCCCCCCCACCCCCCCCCCCCCCCACCCCCCCCCCCCCCCACCCCCCCCCCCCCCCACCCCCCCCCCCCCCCACCCCCCCCCCCCCCCACCCCCCCCCCCCCCCACCCCCCCCCCCCCCCACCCCCCCCCCCCCCCACCCCCCCCCCCCCCCACCCCCCCCCCCCCCCACCCCCCCCCCCCCCCACCCCCCCCCCCCCCCACCCCCCCCCCCCCCCACCCCCCCCCCCCCCCACCCCCCCCCCCCCCCACCCCCCCCCCCCCCCACCCCCCCCCCCCCCCACCCCCCCCCCCCCCCACCCCCCCCCCCCCCCACCCCCCCCCCCCCCCACCCCCCCCCCCCCCCACCCCCCCCCCCCCCCACCCCCCCCCCCCCCCACCCCCCCCCCCCCCCACCCCCCCCCCCCCCCACCCCCCCCCCCCCCCACCCCCCCCCCCCCCCACCCCCCCCCCCCCCCACCCCCCCCCCCCCCCACCCCCCCCCCCCCCCACCCCCCCCCCCCCCCACCCCCCCCCCCCCCCACCCCCCCCCCCCCCCACCCCCCCCCCCCCCCACCCCCCCCCCCCCCCACCCCCCCCCCCCCCCACCCCCCCCCCCCCCCACCCCCCCCCCCCCCCACCCCCCCCCCCCCCCACCCCCCCCCCCCCCCACCCCCCCCCCCCCCCACCCCCCCCCCCCCCCACCCCCCCCCCCCCCCACCCCCCCCCCCCCCCACCCCCCCCCCCCCCCACCCCCCCCCCCCCCCACCCCCCCCCCCCCCCACCCCCCCCCCCCCCCACCCCCCCCCCCCCCCACCCCCCCCCCCCCCCACCCCCCCCCCCCCCCACCCCCCCCCCCCCCCACCCCCCCCCCCCCCCACCCCCCCCCCCCCCCACCCCCCCCCCCCCCCACCCCCCCCCCCCCCCACCCCCCCCCCCCCCCACCCCCCCCCCCCCCCACCCCCCCCCCCCCCCACCCCCCCCCCCCCCCACCCCCCCCCCCCCCCACCCCCCCCCCCCCCCACCCCCCCCCCCCCCCACCCCCCCCCCCCCCCACCCCCCCCCCCCCCCACCCCCCCCCCCCCCCACCCCCCCCCCCCCCCACCCCCCCCCCCCCCCACCCCCCCCCCCCCCCACCCCCCCCCCCCCCCACCCCCCCCCCCCCCCACCCCCCCCCCCCCCCACCCCCCCCCCCCCCCACCCCCCCCCCCCCCCACCCCCCCCCCCCCCCACCCCCCCCCCCCCCCACCCCCCCCCCCCCCCACCCCCCCCCCCCCCCACCCCCCCCCCCCCCCACCCCCCCCCCCCCCCACCCCCCCCCCCCCCCACCCCCCCCCCCCCCCACCCCCCCCCCCCCCCACCCCCCCCCCCCCCCACCCCCCCCCCCCCCCACCCCCCCCCCCCCCCACCCCCCCCCCCCCCCACCCCCCCCCCCCCCCACCCCCCCCCCCCCCCACCCCCCCCCCCCCCCACCCCCCCCCCCCCCCACCCCCCCCCCCCCCCACCCCCCCCCCCCCCCACCCCCCCCCCCCCCCACCCCCCCCCCCCCCCACCCCCCCCCCCCCCCACCCCCCCCCCCCCCCACCCCCCCCCCCCCCCACCCCCCCCCCCCCCCACCCCCCCCCCCCCCCACCCCCCCCCCCCCCCACCCCCCCCCCCCCCCACCCCCCCCCCCCCCCACCCCCCCCCCCCCCCACCCCCCCCCCCCCCCACCCCCCCCCCCCCCCACCCCCCCCCCCCCCCACCCCCCCCCCCCCCCACCCCCCCCCCCCCCCACCCCCCCCCCCCCCCACCCCCCCCCCCCCCCACCCCCCCCCCCCCCCACCCCCCCCCCCCCCCACCCCCCCCCCCCCCCACCCCCCCCCCCCCCCACCCCCCCCCCCCCCCACCCCCCCCCCCCCCCACCCCCCCCCCCCCCCACCCCCCCCCCCCCCCACCCCCCCCCCCCCCCACCCCCCCCCCCCCCCACCCCCCCCCCCCCCCACCCCCCCCCCCCCCCACCCCCCCCCCCCCCCACCCCCCCCCCCCCCCACCCCCCCCCCCCCCCACCCCCCCCCCCCCCCACCCCCCCCCCCCCCCACCCCCCCCCCCCCCCACCCCCCCCCCCCCCCACCCCCCCCCCCCCCCACCCCCCCCCCCCCCCACCCCCCCCCCCCCCCACCCCCCCCCCCCCCCACCCCCCCCCCCCCCCACCCCCCCCCCCCCCCACCCCCCCCCCCCCCCACCCCCCCCCCCCCCCACCCCCCCCCCCCCCCACCCCCCCCCCCCCCCACCCCCCCCCCCCCCCACCCCCCCCCCCCCCCACCCCCCCCCCCCCCCACCCCCCCCCCCCCCCACCCCCCCCCCCCCCCACCCCCCCCCCCCCCCACCCCCCCCCCCCCCCACCCCCCCCCCCCCCCACCCCCCCCCCCCCCCACCCCCCCCCCCCCCCACCCCCCCCCCCCCCCACCCCCCCCCCCCCCCACCCCCCCCCCCCCCCACCCCATAGTCACAGCTTCTCGGAGCTCTCTCAGCCCCACCTACCTCACAGGGAGTTTGCTGTGAGGGGGGAAGGGCAAGGAGATTGTAAGCCCCTTTGAGTCTCCTGCAGGAGAGAAAGGGGGGATATAAATCCAAACTACTCCTCCTCCTCCTCTTCTTCCTCTTCCTCTTCCTCTTCCTCTTCCTCTTCCTCTTCTTCTTCTTCTTCTTCTTCTTCTTCTTCTTCTTCTTCTTCTTCTTCTTCTTCTTCTTCTTCTTCTTCTTCTTCTTCTTCTTCTTCTTCTTCTTCTTCCTCCTCCTGTGCCCAACTTACCTTAGCCAGCGGCTGCTCTGGTAGCAGCGGGCCAGGCCTGGTGGGGCTGGACCTAGGGGCATGTAGTGGCGGCCCAGCCAGGCTGCCCCTTCACCTGTCAGAAGCTCTGCTGGCTGAAAGAGCAGCCTGGTGGGGCTGGGTTGAGGGATGCCTGGTGGGCCGGAGCAGCTGGGCCAGGAGCCTGCCGCAGATTGCCCTTCGGCTTGGCCCTGCCAGGCTGCTCCTTCAGCTCCTTCAGAGCACCCCCAGAGCTGTTTGCTGCTGATCCATGGCTGCAGGCTGGCTCCTGCCTGACATATGGCCTGTGGCCACGACTCACAGCTCAGGCAGGTGCCTGAGGCTGGCTCCTTCCTCCCCGGCCTCCCTGCTGACAGGGAGGAACCAACTGTCGGCCATGACTCAACAGCAGGCGGATCAGGTGGGCGCCATTGCCGCAGCCAACCTCCCTGTCAGCAGGAAGGCCAGGGAGTGCAGGAGGCAGCCCGTTGCTGCGGTGCCCACATGAGCAGCACAGAGGAAGCCACCGGGCACCAACTGTGTCCCGCAAGGACCCAGCTGGCATCCCACCTCATGATCAAATGTCATGTGCCTAGGCATATGAGCACATTATGGTCGATTCCGCACTTGGGTTATCGACCTAAGTTGGAGCTGCGTTCGACCTAAGTGCTCCGCACAACCACTGGGATCGACGCGGTTTTGTACCAGCTTCGCCCCGTGTAACGGTCAAATTTCCGACTCCAGTTGGGAACTACTACTTTTTCAGGGAACCACGCTCGAACTCAGCTTGATTCCAGTAAAGTGCGGAATCTCTGGTGCCAGGAGTCCCCCATTCAGCCAATCACAGCTGAGTGTTTCGGGCATGCGTACAGCTGGCCAATCAAAAAACGCCACCTTCGTCCCTCCATTCCTGTGGCAGTTTTTTTATAATGTGTGTGGGGATAGACGGAACATGGCCGTAGAACAGTAGCCAATCGGAATGGAGTGGCGAAGAGGCACAGGATGATTCCGCCCTCCGAGCTGGGATCAAGCTGGTTGCAGTGGGGAACAACAATGGCTTTGACCTAGGTCAGTACCCTTCTCAGGGAACTGGGTCAAACCTATTTTACTCGTGTGCGGAATCGCCCCATGTCCCCATTAGCAGTACACCACTGCTTTGTAGCATATATATGCATTTTGGAATACATAAACTGAGTGTTTTTGAGAGATGAGTTTATATAGTATTGTAGTGAAAGAAAGGGGGTCTGTTTTTGAAATATATTCTAATTCAGGGGTCTGCAACCTGCGGCTCTCCAGATGTTCATGGACTACAATTCCCACCAGCCCCTGCCAGCATGGCCAGTTGGCCATACTGGCAGGGGCTGATGAGAATTGTAATCCATGAACATCTGGAGAGCCGCAGGTTGCTGACCCCTGTTCTAATTGTTTTCAGAAATTGGGCTTGAAGAAAGAGATCTGAAATAACCTATCCAGAGATCATATCGCCCTAAGTCAGGGGTGGCCAACCTTTGGCACTCCAGATGTTTATGCTAGCAGGGGCTGATGGGAATTGCAGTCCATGAACATCTGGAGTGCCATAGGTTGGCCACCCCTGCCCCATGTTATAGTGAACATACATTGAGAATATACGTATGTAGTTGGGCTGTTACAGTAGAAGCCCAGCGTTTGTAAGAGGCTTCTACTGCATATATTTTGTTAATAAGACAAAAAGATGTAACACGTCAACAGGCCTAAATGCATACCATGCACACTTGATTTTCTTTCCTTCACATGAGTCCATTGAGTTATTCTCATGTTCCATTCAACGCCTGTATAGATCAGTGTACACTGGAGGCCACTAAACTGCATGCCCAGACAGAGGCAGCAGGCTGGTCTATACCTCTAGGTGGCAAAGAAACCATATAAAGGCTGGCATCCCATTGGCTCCAAGTTATTGGCCATTCCATAGCTTCCCCAAACAGGCAGGCTGGGGGAAAGTGTTTCATCAGGCAACGGGCGGGTTGCCTGATGCCATGATCCATGGTTTCCCCCAGCAGACAGGCTGAGGGATGGTGCTCATCAGGACACTGCCAGGCCACTCGATGTCCTGTTCCTCCGTCGCACCTCTGCTCCTTTGCCTGTAATCTAACAAACAACCTGTGGTCAATTTTCTACCCAAAGTGTGCCTCTTTGCCTTTTGCACCAAAAGTTTTCTGCCAAAAGCGTGCCTCTTTGCCTTTCCCTATGCTTCATCACATTCTCAGACCTGCAAACGTGTACACGTGCCTGCGAGGTTATACCTGCGTTCACTGGAACAGGGCTACTAAGTGTGTCAAAATCAGTATTGTCTATTCTGATAGGCAATTGCTGTCCAGTGTCTTCAGTTGAGGATTTTCACATCTCCTACAACCTATTCCTTTGAACGGGAGATGCCAGGGATGGAATTTGGGACTGTCAGGGGTCTGCAACCTGTGGCTCTCCAGATATTCATGGACTACAAATCCCATCAGCCCCTGCTGGACTACAAATCCCATCAGCCCCTGCTGGACTACAAATCCCATCAGCCCCAGATATTCATGGACTACAAATCCCATCAGCCCACGCACAGGCACGCACACACACAAATCACACAGCTTCCAGAGAATCAGATGGTCCCTGTTAAGAAAGTATTACTGGCAACAATCCAGCTGAGAGATTCAGCATTCCGGTACAGTATATATAAATTTGTTTCACAGAAAGGAACCAAACATAAGGTTAAATTCTGGAAGAAACTTTGGAAACTATTCCAGCCCCTTCCCCTTCCCTTCCCGGCGCGGCTCCAAGAAAATAGGCTCTTACTGACATAACTTTTTAGCACTGTGACCAGTGTATTTCTCCAAGCACACGCCTCCAGGAACACGTGCCAAAAACAATATTGACCCAGCCCTTCAGCCAATCAACACACTCCGTTCTTTACGAGAGGGGATTTTTCTTGGTGGAAGTTCAAAGCAAAGCTCCAAGGATTTTTGAAACTATCAAAATTAGAGGGTTTAGCTTTCCAAAAAAAGAGAGCAAAGCCCCTCTGGGCTGCTTTCAGACTCAGTGGGAATGCTAGGGCATTGTGTTTAAACGCTCCGGATCATCTTTTCAGGATGTATTTTACACATATATACACACACACTCATTTCCCTACAAATCTATCTCCTGTCGGGAAATTCTTTGGGTTTGGGTTTTGGCCCTGTGGAAAAGGTAAAAGGAAACAGCCCCGGAACCAGTCAATTTCCAGGCAAGTTGTTGAACTCCTTCTACACATTTCTTGCATCTCGAATTCGAAGGTGATATTTATTTTGGCTAGAATGTCAGGTTGATTTTTAAATGTTTCTCTTCAGGATGTATTAATGCAGTGTTCCTGGAGCCTCTAAGTGCTGAGGCACATAATTCCTTCCAAGCTTCAGTTTGAAGCACATATCTCTCTCACGTGTGCGCGTAAAGTGTTGGCAGGTCATTGGCAACCCAATGACATTTTCAAAGCAAGAGACTGTGGTTTTCTATGGCCTTCCTCTGCATAGCGACCCTGATATTCCTTGGTGGTCTCTCATCCAGGCACAAAAACCAGGGGCAACCCTGCTTAGCTTTTGAGGTCAGAGCATCTCACTTAACATGTCTGTGGGGTTTTGTTTTCTTTTGCCAGCCTGTCTCAGCCGACTTACTATGGGCCTTTCCCCACTTACCTTAAGCCCCGCGCTACTCTCCTCAAGTAGCGCAGGGTCCCGGGGGACTCCCCACGACAGGGGCGGCGACAGCGCAGCCGCCCCGATGCTACCACTGTTGCGCCCCCTCAGCGCGCAGCATCCCTGGAGCTGGAGAAAACGGCGCCTTTTGATGACCCCGCGCAGAGCGTGGGGATGCCCAGGGATGCCGCGCGCTGAGAGCAGCACGCGGCATAGGGGGGATCGGGGTGAGTGGGGAAACGCCCTATGACACCTTTTCAGGGCAAGACACCTTCAGCGGTAGTTTGTCATTCCCTGCCTCCGCATCGCGAACTGGTGTTCCTTGGAGATCTCCCATCCAAATGCTTGCCGGGGTCAAGGCTGGGAGGGTGCCACTGGCCCGAGGTCACTCAGCAAGTTTCGGAGTGGGGATAAGCATAAGCATAAGCATAAGCATTTTATTGTCATTGTGCACGCACAACGAAATTTACAGCAGCATTCCTCGATGCACACAATTTCAGACTCATACATCATCCTCACTTTCCCCTTCCTCCACCCATCCCTACACAGCCCCAAATACATCAATATGAAGCAGAGGAGTTTAGCATAGCCACAGCTCTAGAGTAGAAGCTGTCTCTAAGCCTCTTGGTCCTAGTTCTGAGGGCCCTGTATCGTCTGCCAGATGGTAACAGTTTAAAAAGAGAGTGTGCTGGATGAGACGGGTCCCTCAGAATATTTTGGGCTTTATTTAGGCTTCGGGAATTATAGATTTCTTCCAAGGAGGGAAGAGGGCAGCCGATAATCCTTTGTGCAGTAGTGATCACCCTTTGGAGCGCCTTCCTATCTGCCACTGTGCAACTGGAGAACCATACACAGATGCAGTAGGTTAGGACACTCTCTATAGCACAGTGGTAAAAGGACACCAGAAGTTTTCCATCCAGTTGTTGCTTCCTTAAAAGCCTCAGAAAGTACAGTCTTTGCTGGGCTTTCTTAACCACCGCGGCAGTCTGTACGCCCCAGGTCAAGTCCTCTTTAATCATAACGCCCAGAAATTTAAAACTAGCCACCCACTCCACTTGATCTCCATTTATAGTCAAGGGCTGAATTTCTGAGCTATTCCTTCTATAGTCCACTATGAGCTCCTTTGTCTTGTTAGTGTTAAGAACCAGGTTATTTTCCCTGCACCATGAGAGCAGTCGGTCCACATACAACACAAGTTTCCCAGGTCCTAGTCCAACAACACCTTAAGCACTACACGGCACTGGCTCTTGAGCGAAGGGTAGTGTAACCCCCATGCTCAGAATGGGTTGACCCAGAAAGGGGTGGAGACTCAAAGCTGCAGAGCTCATGTATTTTGGAGGAGACAAGGCTACCAGACTAGGACCTTGATTTGTATAAGCCCTTAATACCTTGTTAAGGGTTTTTTTTAATGTTTGTCATGGGTGAGAGTTCTCCTGGAAACCTTCATCATGTTGAATCCTGTTCATCAAGCCCTTGGAGTCTTCAGGAGCCAACCCACTTGCAAAGAAGAATTGGACTTGGCAGTATCAGTAGACTGTAAATATAAGGACTTGAAAATGCAACCTGAACGGGACCTTGAAGTGTGATGTTAAATGTTGATGTTTGATGTTACATGTTAAGAAAGTAAACCATTTTGTTTTTAAAATTTGTTGTTGCAAACTCATTCCAAGTTCTGCCCCACAGAACCCACAGACAGAGGTTACAGTAACACTTGTAATAATAACAAAAAACTTCTAACAATGAAGGCAGTTCAGTGGGGTAGTCAGTTGCCCAGAGACGTTGTGGGTTCTCCCTGTTCTGCCAGTCAAGGCAGAGCCTGCTCCAACCCCTTCCCTGCAAGCTGGGTCAGAGCCGGGTCAGAGCCTGATGCCATGCAGCCGGGAGACCCATCAGTAACCTGAGACGAGCTGAGTATCAAGTCAACTGCACGAAGAAGGCAAAGGCAGCAGCTAAGTGCTAAAAGAAATGCCTGCATTGCTGCTCACGAAAGCAAAAGGCTCTCTGAGCTGGAAGCATCTGCTTCAGAGGAGGACTGAGTCATCACAGGATCTTGGCCTTACTTAAGCCCTGTCTTGGGCATAGCTTGGCCTGGGTACAATGAATGTACTTCCTGGTAAGTTCTACATACCTGGTCTTCTTCTGAACTCTGACGCTCAGCCTGCCTGTCCGCTTGACCTCCTGCCTGTGCCTTGACCCTGGACCACCTGACTATGCCTTTGGTTGCCACTCACCTTGACTCTGGACTTCCTGAATACGCCCTAGCTAATACCTGCTGGCAGCAGAGACAGAGCTACCGGGGGGCGGGGGTGCATGTTGCACTGGGCGTGTGCCTGGGGTACGGAAAATCCCCCTGCAGTGCCCCCCCCACTTACCTTTGTCAAACAGTGCAGGCTGGGAAAGCAGCCTGTTCCCTTCAGGCTGAAAATGGTCTGATGAGAACTACACTTCCCAGGAGACCTTGCAAGCCCCAGGGTCTCATGGGAAGTGTAGTTCCCATGAGGCCGTTTCAGCCTGAAGGGAACAGGCTGCTTCTGCAGCCTGCAGTAAGGTAAGGGGTGGGGCACCATGGAGGGGGCAGAAAATATAGAGTATGTACCGAGCACACTGTGGCCCAGCTATGCCTCTGGCCAGCAGCACACTGGCTCTCCATTCCCCTTATTCCCTGCCTACGGTTTACTTATCAAATGGGCAAGAGTAACCTGTCTTCACAGTGTCATTCATCTGTTGCTGAACATGCCTTTTGATTAGGAGAGTGCAATCCCAAGACAGCAATCCCTTTGCAGCGGTACCACAGGCAGCCTTCTGAGAGGCAGTGGCGTAGTGCCAAGGGGGTCGGGGGATGCACAATGCCCCGGGTGTGCGCCCCATGGGGGCGTGGTGAGGGCATTCCAGGGGGGGCGTTCAGCGGCATGGGGGCAGGTGGGGGTATGGCAGGGGCGCAGCACGCACACATGCCTCGGGCGCAGTTTCCCCTCGCTCCGCCCCGCTAGGAGGCCAAGTAATTTTAACTGCATGAGCCAACTACACAATCATACGTGATGCAGAGATGCAAAAGAAAGAGCCATTCCCAGTGGTAAAGAGCAAAAAACAGAGCAGCGAATCTTCTAATGCCGTGGTGACAAACCTTGGGCACTCCAGATGTTATGGACTACAATTCCCCATCAGCCCCTACCACCATGGCCAATTGGCTATGCTGGCAAGGGCTGATGGGAATTGTAGTCCATAACATCTGGAGTGCCAAAGGTTCGCCTAGTGACACAACAGGCAGCAGTCTCTCGGAACAAGTGCTTTAGGGTGACAGAAACCTTTAACTGCTAAAGTAGCATACTCTGGCATGTAGTTGGGGAATGTCTAAATTAGTAATCCAGAGATACTGGGCTGGATCCAACCAATTTTTCCACTGCTGAGGAAGGACAGAGGGGATTATGGGACCTGCATGGAAAAAGTTGTGTCGGATAGGGGAATTTGGTAAGATTTAGTGAGAAAACGGCTGGATCCAACCTATTGATTCTGCCTTTTTAAACTGGCAATTGTGATACAAGCAAAAGAGTTTTGGGATATGGTTGCCACAACTATTTATAAAACCATGAAGATAGAGATACCACTATCCCCTGATGTTTTTTTCTTAAGTTACGTAGATCTCCCTTCTAAATATGTTTGTGAATTTGTGCTTAATGTCATAACATCTGCAAGGCTAATTTTTGTTCAGAAATGGAAGAAGAACATAACCCCGAAGAAAGAGGACTGGTTGGAGAAATTAACAAAATGTATTTGTCTTTGCAAACTAACTTGTCTGTTACACAGCCAAATATCTGATAAGTTCAGAAAGCAGAGTACTAGAACGAGAAATTAATTTTAAGTGTGAATACTTGATGTTTTATGATAGTTCTGTAGTTTGTGTCTTAGAAATTTGTTTGTATCAGTTTCACATTTATGTTTTAACACAGTGATGGTGAACCTTTTCAAGACTGAGTGCCCAAACTGCAACCCAAACCCCACTTATTTATCGCAAAGTGCAAATGTAACCACATGGCAATTTAACCTGAATACTGAGGTTTTCGTTTAGAAAAAACGGTTGGCTCAAAGGCGTACATTACTTGGGAGTAAGCTTGGTGGTAGTCGGTGGGCTTTGCTTTGAAGCAACCATTTAACATTTCGAATGAGTGAATCATGACCCTAGGAGGGTTTAGAAGCAAGCCCCATTGCCAGCAACCGAGCTTACTCCCAGGTAAAGGATTGCGCTTTAGTTCTTCCCTTGAAAATCAGTGGGGTTTAACAGCACTTAACATGGTTACCTACATGTTGTGCCCAGTGGCCCAGGTCAGCCTAGATGTGTGTGGGGTGATTTTCAAAAAAACCCCCATGACGAACTCTGTGCATGCGTGCCCACAGAGAGGGCTCTGAGTGCCACCTCTGGCACCCGTGCCATAGGTTCGCCACCACTGTTTTAACAAATATCTAAAAAATTGCTCAGTTTTGCTTTGCTTAACCATGAAATCCTTTTGTGCTGGTGGGCATAAAACTATACACCACGCAGGCGCCCAGTGATGTAATCCACAGTGATGTTCCTAGCTGGCATGGTGCACTCAGGGCCACAAGCTGGCCTACACCATATGTAAGGTTGCCAGCCTCCAAGTGGTAGATCATAACTGATCTCCAGGTGGCAGAGAGCAGCTCACCTGGAGTAAATGGCTGCTTTGGCATTACGCTCCGTTGACTACTTGAGAATTTTAATTTATTTTACACATCTAAATAGTGCAAACGTGTCCTTGGAATTTCAACACATGGAGAGGACCTTGCCAATCCCCAGAGGAGATGAGTGGTGGTGGTAGGGGACAGAAGCAGTGATTTGCAGGCCTGACAGGATGTCTTGAGAGGTGGGCTGTTTCCTTGAAGCAAGAGCCATGACGTAACAGAGAGGCTATTAATGATATTTTCAAAATATTTCTATGTAGAAACCAAAGTTCATTGTCCAATTCATAGATTATATCCACGTTGATAACAACTTATAGAATCAATCAGAATGAGTCTCTCGAACGCCTCACGTGTTTCAAAGCGTTTTCGTTGATGTCTCCCTCAGGAGAAGAACAATTTCATTCATTTTCTTTCTCACATTTCTTATATGCCATATAGATTTTCTATAAAATATCGATGAATAATACTTTCAATATTTTATTACATACATCATAATTTTTGACATTTTTAAACGTTTTTAGACATTTATAAACATTTTAAACATTTTTACTATTTATGACCTTTTACTCATTTTTGATATTTTTGAAACATTTTTTTTAACATTTTTAGACATTTATAAACATTTTAAACATGTTTACTATTTTTGACATTTTAAACATTTTTAATATAAGCCAATAAATTTAAGCAAATAAATTTCAATGACTATGTGAAATGATAAAATATTTATTTTATAAATTATCATTATTCTAAGTGGCCATTTTTTTAATTATCTTAAATAAACATAATCTTACTTGTCTCTCCTCAGAGCTGACCTAATCCCAAGAGCGGCTATTTTTTCTCTGACACACAATTGTTGTTTGTTGTTTGTAACAGAGAGGCTGACAAGTCTCATCAAGCCCATTGACCGTTATCTCTTCCTTTTGGTACAAGTGGGAACCAATGACAGTGCAAGACACAGCTTGCAGAATAGCAGAAGGAATTATGAGGCTCTGAGCAGGGAACTGAAGGCCCTTGATGCACATTTCATCATTTGTCATTTCATCTTTTGTCCCAGTTGAAGGGCGTGGCCTGCGGACCGAGAGAAGACCACTGCAGGTGAACAACTAGCTTCACACTGCCAAGGCTATTAAAACAACTGGCAAAAGTAATCTCAGAACCACTGGCAATAATCTTTAAGAATTCCTGGAGGAAAGAGGATCTCCCAGAGCATTGGAGGAGAGCAAATGTTGTCCCCATCATTAAAAGAGGGAGGGGGGGGGAAGAAGGCCTAAATAGTTACTGCGCAGTCAGTCTGACATCAATACCAGGAAAAATTCTAGAGCAGATAATTAAACAGACAGTCCCTAAGCACTTAGAAGGGAATGCTGTGATCACTACACATCAACATGGTATGCCAGGCTAATCTTATGTCTTTTTTGATAGAGTGACATGCTTGGTAGTTGAATAGAATGCTGTGGATGTAGCATACCTTGATTTCAGTAAGGTTTTTGACAAGGCCCTCTATGTTGTTCTTGCAAAAATGCTAATGAAATGTGGATTAGGCAAGGCTACTGTTAGGTGGAGTTGCAATTTGTTGACTGACTGAACCCAAAGGGTTCTCACCAGTTGCTTCTCTTCATCCTGGAGAGAAGTGATCCACGGGGTGCCACATGATTCTGTCCTGGGCTGAGAGCTATTCGTTGTTTTTAATAAATGACGTAGATAATGGAATAAAGGGCATCTGCAAACCAAATTTGCAGATGACACCAAATTAGGAGGGGTAGCAAGTGCCCAAGAGGACAGGGTCACAATTCAAATGATCTTGGCAGATTAGAGAGCCGATTTCAATAGGGAGAATGTATTACACTTAGGCAGAAACAGTGGAATACACCGATATAAGATGGCTTGAAAGGGATCTGTGTGAAAGGGATCTGGGAGTCTTGGTAGACCACAAACTGACCATGAGGCAACAGTGTGATATGGCAGCTAAGAAAACCAGTATAACTCTGGGCTGCATAAAAAGAAGTGTAGTGTCTAAATCAGGGGTCTTCAAACTATGGCCCTCCAGATGTTCATGGACTACAATTCCCATCAACCCCTGCCAGCATGGCCAAGTGGTAGGGCTCATGGGAATTGTAGTCTATGAACATCTGGAGGGCCATAGTTTGAAGACCCCTGGTCTAAATCAAGGGAAGTTCATAGTATCTAGATCAAGGGAAGGGGACTTTATTCTGGGTTGGTCAGACCTCACCTGGATGACTGTGTCCAGTTCTGGGCACAGCAATTCAGGAAGGATGTTGACAAGTTGGAACGAGTCCAGAGGAGGGCAACCAAAATGGTAAAATGTCTTGAATCCATGCCCTTTGAGGAACAATTTAGGGAACTGGGTATGTTTAGTCTGGAGAAACGTAGGTAAAGGGGTGACATGATAGCAGTGGTGGGATCCAAAAATTTTAGTAACAGGTTCTCATGGTGGTGGGATTCAAACTGTGGCGTAGTGCCACTGGGGCTGGGCGGGGCACAACGGGGGCATGGCCGGGCATTCCGGGGGCGGGGCGTTCCTGGGAGGGGCTGTGGCAAGGACGCAGCCACTGCGCCGGTCCTTGGGCGGGAAACGAATGCACGCAGGTGCAGGCTGCCACGCACGCCGGTGCACCTCCTGCTAGACTGCTTCAAGTTCTGCGCGCTACTGCTGAGAGGAGGGGCGTAACCAAGGCAAAAATCACGTGGCAAAATCACCAACTAGTAACCCCCTCTCGGCACACACAAATAATTAGTAACCTGCTCTCGGGAACCTGTGAGAACCTGCTGGATCCCGCCTCTGCATGATAGTCATGTTTAATTATTTGAAGGGATGTCATTTTGAAGAGGGAGCAAGCTTGTTCTTTGCTGCTCTGGAGGCTAGGATGAGGAGTAGTGGATTTAAAGTATAGGAAAAGAGATCCCACCTAAACATTAGGGAGAACTTCCTGACAGTGAGGGCTGTTCGACAGTGGAATTCGCTGCCTTAGAGGGTGGTAGAGACTCCTTCTTCAGAGATTTTTAAAACAGAGGCTGGATGGCCATCCGTCACAAGTGCTTTGATTGAGTGTTGCTGCATGGCAGGGGTTGGACTTGATGTCCCTTGTGGTCTCTTCCAACTCTATGATTCTACGTGAAGACAATAGGCAACACTTATTACCATTCTC
Organism: Sphaerodactylus townsendi; assembly: GCF_021028975.2. Lineage (NCBI taxonomy): Eukaryota > Metazoa > Chordata > Lepidosauria > Squamata > Sphaerodactylidae > Sphaerodactylus > Sphaerodactylus townsendi. The sequence continues at coordinate 13,031,836 of NC_059434.1, forward strand.
TATTGTGGAATAGCTAGCCTGGAGTGAGATCACATTTGTTTATTTCATTTACAATTCACCTTCCCTGTTGAGACAGATGACAGATAAAACCAATTGCGTCAGCACAGTACAATAAATACAACCAACAATTATTCCATGAACGAAAGCAGAGAACCTTGCAATTAACAACACAATACAACACAGACAGTAACATAGGCATTACAGGATCTGAGAACAATGATTCAATAGGCACGGTTGGATTATAAAATTAGACTGCAGAAACCCTGCATAATACATACAATGAAGATTGACTTAAATTCCACGAATATTAACTACAACCTTAACAATAATATTATGCCTAACAATGACTGAAATGCCACCAATGTTAACTGTATTTGTAATTACAAAGTTGTGCCTAATAATGTCTTGGCTAGTTTGTGTTCTGGATTCTCATCGATCTCTTATCCTTTGAGACTTTCCAGAAAGCAGATAATCTGGACCATTCAAACGGGAATGCATGTATCAACAGCAATTCTATTTTGGCCAGAAAATATGGGTTTGGGGGGGGGGAGGGGTGGTGCTATATGTTTCTGTTCCTTCAAGTAATGGTGCCTGATCTAGTAGATTTTTTGGCTTCCTTTTTGTGTGGGTGCTTCTCAGTGGTAGAAAAGGAGGGTGAGGTTTTTTTAAACTGCCATTTCAAAGTGACTGCACAGTCACTGAAGAGCATCTGCACAAAAGAAAAATGAGGGAGGGTTGTTCTTCTGAATCATGGATGACATCCCACCACCATTAGGAATAATATGTTTTCAGCAGTAGCACATGCAGTAAATGCAACTGAAAAGATGGGTGTAGTAGTGCACTGCCGACCCAGCAGTGCCGTAGTAGAGCAGATTAAGGGGCAGCCAGGACTACTGCATGGACCTAAAACCCGGTCGCCTCGCACCCCCACTCCTCATCCCCCATGAGTCCACTGGGTCATGGAACTGTCTGGCTCAATCCACCCGAGGCATAGGGGACAATGGTGCTTACCCCCCCCAGCAGGTGAGGATTAGGCTCCAGGCAGCGATACGCTCCTCTCCTTGCCGCGTAGCCAAGATGAGGATCATGCATCACACTGATGATCTCCGACCTCCAGCTCTCCCGGAACTCCCCGGTCCTCCCTCCCTACCGCCCCAATAGGATAACAATAAAAGGTTACCCAGGAACGGCGGCCCAGACAGGGAGACTTCGCGCTAGGAACCACCGGACCTCCGGCCTCCAGCTGCTGGCGATCTCCACCCAGATGTTATCTCCGGCGTCGTCGTCTGCGTTCTTACGCTGACCCGGCGTGGAGTGCGAGCCTACAAGCTGGTGCCGAGAACCGGGAGATCCTCGGAACCTCCACCCTGCTCACACGTGTCGCCTGGGGAAGGGCAGCGATACGAGAAGATCCGGCTGGATCCGGCGCGTCAGGGGACCACCGTTTCGGTATCGCCCTGTCCTCTGAATCGGCGCATCCAGAGACTTCATACGCGTCCCTGGGACACTCTGCGTCCGGCCGGAACACCCGGTGAAGTATGGGAGCTTGCAAAAGCAGGGCTTATGACAAAACTGCGTTGGCCCGAACTGAAGCGTTAACGAAATGCGGCAGGAGGTCCCCGTAAAGAGAGGGGAGCTGCATAAAATTGGTTGAGAGATTGAAGCTCAGTGTCCATGGTACCCAGAGGGGGGGGGACGCTTGTTGAATCTGGGACTGGGAGAAACATCAGGGTACTCTTAGCACAAGAGCCTACGTAGCGCCCGATGCCGGCTACTACTGGCGGTAGAGACAATGTTTTGTAACCATCATCAGCCTGCACAGACCCTCTGACTCCCGCTTGCTGTAGGCCATCCCTCCTTTTCGATCTTTCACCTTCAATTTCAACCCGAATTTTCTCTATCCCACTAAATTGGGCGCTTCTGTCATAAACTATGCCTTCTGCCCCCTGCCTCAAACCAGCTTCGCTAATTCCAAACTCTCAGCAGCTCGTAAACGCCGCTACTCCCACTGCTCGCGCCTTCATTTTCGAAACCACTGCACCTCCGTCCGAAGCGCCCGCGTAATGGCCCGTATGGTTTCAAAACTTTCTTGCAGAGCAATATTAGCCCACGATCTGCAGAAGAAAGAAACCCTGGCGGAAGGCGAGCGCCCGCATGATATTCTTTGCATTTATTGCCCCATCCCACTTCCACAGATACAGGGGGGGGAGGATAAAGGAGTCATCACGGCCGGGTTGTCGAAAGTACCAGCCCTAAGCTATAACGACATCCTTGCGAGCTCCGCTTAAGCAATGCGCGGAAGCGGTAGGAGTCCACTAGCCCTTCTGACCGTTGGAGGCATGCTGGAAACTGCATACGCAAGGAACCACCTAATGGTTCCAGATGACCGGAAGAGGGCCACCTTTCGCATGCTCCTGAGCCCTGCGCATGAATTTTAGTGGTCCGCAGGAAAGTGAGTTCCATGAAAATGCTTCGAAACCAGGTAGCCACCTCTGGCCGGCGCCTACACGCATCGCTCAGCCTTCGGCTTGATTGCTTTTGCCAATCCCAGCGATCAGATTGTCCTGCCTGGGGCTACCCTTACGATTAAGCCTCACAGGTAAGCTCCTATAAGGCATTTGTCAAAGTCCCCGAATGCCGACCAGCTTCCAATGGCCAGAGTTTCTCCTCCATCCGGCAAAAGAAACCCCAGGAGCCTATGCCGGTTGTGAGACGGGCTCCAGGAGGCTCCGAGAGGCAGGTAAGATGGCGGGGGAGGGCCCAAAGCGGGCTCCTCGTATGCATGCACCGCTAGAGAGCGGCTTCCACGGGTGCCGCCAGAGCAATCCACGGGCCTGGGCAAAATCCTGAACTGGCCGACATGGCTTAAGGCTTGCCGGGACGCTAACCGGGTCCCTCCGCCCACCAAAGCTAGCCTCCTCGCTGCCCAGCACTCTCCACGGTGGGAGATCAGTCTCAGAGGATGACTGGCTTTCACGGCAGACAGGGCCGGAACACTTCCGAAGGGAGTGTAGGCAGGGCCGGTAGAGGGGGGCCTACAACCCGATGGAGGAAGGAGGTCCTCCCCCAGGAGGAGGAGCCACTTCAAAACCCGGTGCCCACGTTGCCAGAAGAGGGCTTCCATTGGAGAAAGCGACTGCCCGTCGAGGAAACTCCGCCGCCGTAGGCGTCTCCTAGCCAAGGACCAAGGGGAGGAGGAAATTACTAGGAAGCAAGACCCAAGCGCCAGAAGGCCCCTACCAAAGAATACCACTTTACCTCTGCGTGGCATCCTCCCATTTCTGCATGCACCCAGCCCATCTCCTTTAAGTTCCACACGAGGTTCTTGTCACACTAACCAATTATGGCGAGCCCATCCCTACCGGGACAATTGGGCTGGAGTGCTGCCCAAAAGGCCTCTGCAGCTGAACAGGGGACTGTTCATGCCGTCCCGAGTGATGCGACTCCGCGCACCAAGGACCCATCCACCTCCCAGGTCTGGACAAACATCCCACAGGAGCTGCCGCCCGGGCCAGCTGTAGCTCAGCTGATTCTCTTGCCCCATAAGCGCTGCCAGCTGCCGACCCAATAAAGGCTACTGGAGCCCCAGCGAAGCCAACATGGCAGCAGCCTACACCACCCGTCGCCAGCGGTGGAGGACATCTATCGGGAGCTCCCGTCGCATATCTGGAGCTGCTCCTTAGAAGGATCAGTAAGTTCAAAGGGCCTGGAGTGGACTGGCTTCGAATGTTACTGTCATCCAGAGCAGCCGGGAGTAACCCGACCAGTGGCCGACCGAGGCCGCCGCACATCTGGGGGGGGTGGGGAGACAGAACAGCGAGCATGAACATCCGCTCCAGCAGTCACGGTCAACTTTCTTGCCAGGACTTCGGCGGCAGCTCACAGTCCGCCCATCATTTGGACATCCATGTCAATCTCTGGGGAAGGGACCTCATGGAAGTCAAGGTCAAAGAAACGACTCTCCTGGTTTTGGAGACCGGGTAGAGCCGTCACCTGAATTAGTTCGATCCCAATCTTGCCGCCTCGAAATTATTTTTTCCTAATTTCCGCCCGGAAATCCTGTTTCCCTCTCCCCTCCTCTTTTCCTTCTGTTTTCGACCGAGTGAGGCTGGGAGGGCGAGGTGGCTGACTGGCCCTCCCTGGATTAAAAATCTGGGCCCGTCCTGATGAGTACCCATTTAGCACTGTCAGGACCCAGGCCCCAGTTTAAAAGAGGCTGCCGCCATTATGCCCTAATACCCACAAAGGGAGTTTGCACTGCAAACACAAGATCCTCTAAAGATTTGGGTGGGTGGTGTTTGCGGCACTTCATTGGCCAAGCAGCCTTAAGGAAGGCCCGGTCTCGGCGGGGCTGACTAACTTTCCCAGCGGGATAGTCGATCCACAAAATTTAGCACCATCCAGCTTCACTGCATTAGCCGCAAGGTCCACGGTAGGAGTGCAACTCCCTTGCAAAGAAACCCCCCCCCTTTCCTTTTTTTCCTTTGTGTGATGCGAGGAATTTGCCTCTAATTGCGGATTGCTTCATCCCCGGATGCACCCATCCCCAAAAGGTGCTTCCAAAGAAGCCCTTTGTGTTTGGCTGATTAAGCATGCAGTACCCTGACAATCCCCAGGACCCAGCCTGTTCCCTCCCCCCCCTCAAGGGCTGGGACCCTTTCGCCCAGCAGCACCCTGATGGCGGCTCTGAAGCCAATTCCCACCAGGGTGGCCACCACCTCCTGCCCTCCCTGTCAAACTAACTAAAGAAAGAGGAGTGTAGGCGGCCCCAGGAGGGTGCATTAAAGCCAACCTTCACGGGCTGCAAAACAAAGCCTTCTTCCCTTCCATATTTAAATCTAAGCCACTAACTTCGCTGATCCCAATCTCCCGCCATCCGCTCCTAGAACTGAGCCTGGCCGGGACCACTAACCCGTAACCTGGGAAGGGACGTGTGTGTTTCCAGTCCCTCTTCCTACAGGTTCCCGTGGACTCCGATTAAGCCATGACAAGGCCAGCCGCTTGGAGATGGCCAGGAGAAACCAACCCCATCCCAGGAGATGGAGCGGCATCTCTCTAGAGGGATCCTTGGCTTGATCCCAACAGGAGATGCAGTCGTAGCGCCCAAAGACCCGAATGACCTGGGGGGGAGACATCAAGGCTGACCACCAGCCAGGCCCTGGCGCTGCTCGCATGTAAAGACCACCCGAGACACCCGGGAGAACCTCTGTGCAGCTTTCTTTGCGATCATCACCCACCAACTCCAGCCGACCACCATCCCTTTGCACTGCTCTGCCTCCCTGCCGATGGCGTCGGCCACCCCTGAGTGAGCTTTTCACGCAGGACCAGCATCCTGGAGAGACAGTTTGCTGCAGCTGCCCAGCGATCTCATCTTTCTGCCTGGGCCAGTACCTACCAAGTCGAGAGGAGCCTGCTAAAGCTCCTGCCTGCTCCCCGTCTGCAAAGCACCCGGAGACTTCCTAAGCCGAGGTCTGGGCTGAGCCCCTTCATGAATGCCCTCATCCATCAAGATACTCTATGAAGCCGACTAGGGACCCGTCGTCCAAACCCTCCCGGCTGGCTCTCTCCCTTGTCACCAAGACTGTAAAGCTAGCAACACGGAGTCCTTGCCTGCGCCCGCATCGAGCGGCGCCCAGCCCGAGCGAAGGAACCGGCCGGGCCCCGATGCGTCGGCTTTCGGCCAGTTGGAACTGCACACGCACATGGAGGACATTTCCCCGATGTTCGGAAACATCCTGCTCCCCAGGGGCTGGTTCTGGACCCTCGCGGGGAGAGGGACGTTTAACTACATTCCCGCCCGACTCCCTGCGGAACTCTTTGCTGCCTCGGTCGCCTCACCATTTGTCCTACCCCAGGCTCCACCCGGGGAGCCGGGCCGCCTGCGCCGCTTACGCTCCGGCTCTGCTCACCTTTCGACCCCTCCTGTCGGGCGGCCGTGAGCAGTCGCCCTCTCCAGCCGGAGTTAGTCTCCCCTCGCGCAGCTTCCCTGAGTGGGAGTCCCCGGACTTCGCTTCCTACAATGCTAAGACTATTGGCCGGCTGGCCTGTGCCCCGCTGCTTGAAGTCCATCAACTCTACCTCCACCGCTCTGGATGCCCACAGCCTCCGAGGCAGCAGAAGGAACTTTCATCAGCTGACCCTAGACAAATGCGTGCAGCTATTGATTACTTGCATTTGTTGTTACACCACCAAGGTTGTGAGGAATAGCCCACATAATATGTGTTGTTTTAATCTTTCCTGATGAATTCCCAGTTGATTCACATGTGAAAGTCGTGAGCTGCCAAGAAGTTGTATCTAATCTGAAGTATGATGTTTTGCCCCATTGGTGGGTCCAGCCCACTCTGGAGCTGGCTGCGGGAGGATGGTTGAGTGCTGTGTACAGCTCTGCATTGGTTTAATGGTATTGTGCTGCTTATTGCTCGCCGGATCTTGTTTTGCGTTCAATGCGTGTCCTAATAGCCTGCTTAGCGTGTGTAAGAAGCCCCTCGAATTTCCCTTACCCGCAACCCAAGTTCTAATGTTACACAAGCTTGGCTTGGTCCAACTTGATAGCGAGCGGCGGAGGAGACAAGCGTCCCTTTAAATCGCCCATAGCGTTACGGCCCCGTTTTTCTAAAATGTAAAAAGGAGGATGTAGTAGTGCACTGCCGACCCAGCAGTGCCGTGTACCATAGAGCGTTGGGGCGTAGCGGACCTCGCGGCCTTATACCCGGTCGCGCTCGCACCCCACTCCTCATCCCCATGAGTCCGCGGGTCGCAATGAACTTGTCACGGCTCAATCACGAGGCAGGGACAGTAGTCGCACTTTACTTACCCCCCAGGTGAGGATTAAGGCTCCAGACAGCGTCACAGCTCCTCTCCATACGTAGCCAGATGAGATCATGCATCACATGATGATCTCTCCGACCTCCCGCTCTCGGAACTCCCGGTCCCTCCCTCCTACACTGCCCCAATGGGATAACAATACAAAGGTGCCAGGAACCGGCAGGCCGGGAGACTTCGCTTCAGGAACACGGACCTCCGGTCTCCGCGCTGCTGGCGATCTCCACCAGATGTTATCTCCAGCGTCTGGGCGATCTACGTTCTTACGCTGACGGCGTGATGGAAGATTACAAGCCTGGCGGGGGGGGGATGCAGAGAGTGGGATCCAGCCGGTTCGCACAGGCTCCCGAGAGAAGGTTACTAATGATTTGTTATTAATGTGCCGAGAGGGTTGCGTTTACTAATTAATGGTGATTTTGCCACGTGATTTTTGCCTTAGTTACGCCCCTCCTCTCAGCAGTAGAGCGCAGAACTTGAAGCAGTCTAGCAGGAGGTGCACCGGCGTGCGTGGCAGCCTGCGCCTGCATGCATTCGTTTCCCGCCCAAGGACTGGCGCAGTGGCTGCGTCCTTGCCACAGCCCCACCCAGGAGTGCCCCGCCCCCGGAATGCCCGGCCCCGCCCCCGTTGTGCCCCACCCAGCCCCACTGGCGCTATGCCACAGTTTGAATCCCACCACCATGGGAACCTGTTACTAAAATTTTTGGATCCCACCACTGGGGGAATGATAAGAGAATCCTGCTACAGCGGGGAATCCTGCCTTTCTCAGGAGGATGCTGTTGTCCTTAGAGAAGCATGGAAAGGTGGGATCAATTCTATCTGGAGCTTCTGGTACAGAATGGCATATCTCCTCCATCCAGAGGTTCGCTGATGTCTACTCTCTTGGAATTTCGGCGCCTGGTGAAGACATCCTCTTCATTCAAGTGTTTGGCTGCCCCCCCCCCACTGGGAAGCCCCCCCCCGGATGTCTGTACACCCCTCTTCTTTGTGGGTGGGCAGGGTGGGTGCAGGAGATTTCAGTTTGGGTCTGAGTTTTTCGAATGAGGTTTTATTGAATTTTTAGAATGGAGTTTTGTTGTATTGTATTGTGTTTTTACCATCATGATTTTAATGTATGTTTTATTATCACTTGCCCTGACACTGTAGTAAAGGGTGGGTAATAAATGTAAATAGAACAGAATAGAAGGGAATATTTCCCAATATGGCTCTTAGCTTTTGTAGATATCTTCAGCCACTATGATGACCCGTAGTGTGCTCCAATATAGAACCTGGGAACCACCAGAAATCCTTATTCAGAAGAGGAGAAGTCATCTGTGTCTCATCCAGCATTGGATATAAATAGATCGTTCACATGAACAATTAAATATATAAGAAAAGCAAGCAAAAATTACTAGCTGTCGGTTTGGGTTAATTGTGCCAGTGGGGTGATGACTGAATTTTAATATGTCGGGGTTTTGAAATATAAGTAAATAAATCAGTCTCCAAAGTCATTCCAGTAACTGAGGTACAATAATACATCCTTTCATGTAAATTAATTTCAAAAGAAAAGAATCTCAATATATCCCATTATCCACTCAGCCCAGCAACTCTTCCGGGCTTTCTGCAGCAGATGAAGAGAGAAGAACTCTATGGTCATGATCTCAAACATCTTTTGGGGTTTTTTTTGGCTTCTCTCCTCTGTTTTGGTTTTCAGAATCCTGCCTGATAAAGATTTCTGAAGCCCTGAAAAGCTTGCATATGTTTTTTTGTCATTTGGGTTAGTTTTTGTAAAAAGTGTGGCAGAGTTTTTGTTTTTTTGGCGTCATAAGAACATAAGAACGAGCCTGCTGGATCAGACCAGAGTCCACCTAGTCCAGCACTCTGCTACTCGCGGTATTACAAGGTACTTGCGCTTTGGAAGCTCACATGCAGGATGTGAAAGCAATGGCCTTCTGCTTCTGCTGCTCCTGAGCACCTAGTCTGCTAAGGCATTTGCAATCTCAGATCAAGGAGGATCAAGACTGGTAGCCAGAGATCGACTTCTCCTCCATAAATCTGTCCAAGGTATTGCAGAAGCTATCCAGGTTGAAAGTGGCCATCAATGGCATCACCTCCTGCGGCAGTATATTCCAAATACCAAATGCGTGCGTGAAAAAATTATTTCCTTTTATTAAAGTCCTAATTCTTGCCTTAAGCATTTTCTATTAGATTTTGGTTCTAGTATTGTGAGAATACAATTCACAATACAATACATCATCTACAATGGCCATCCAATGTCTTTCCCATAGTGCAGAGCCGGAGCTACAGTTCCTCAAGGTCTTTAAGGCAAAGGGGACGCAAAAGAATAGACACAGGACAGTGGTGGTAGACAGCATGGCACTCCAGATGTTATGGACTACAATTCCCATCAGCCCCTGTCAGCATGGCCACGGACCTAGGATCTTCTGCATACAAGCGGGAACTCTCCCACTGCCCTATGGCCTCTCTCCCACCGATTCTCCATTGGGAGACTACTTCAGCGTATACTCTTTTGCCAGCTGCAGTTGATACATTAATTGCTGTTCTGAACTGACATATTTCCCAGAACTAGCTGTAGCTGACATGGAAACTTAGCAATGATCTGTGTGCATTCTTGCCGAGAGCTGCGTTTTTGGGGTTTTTCATTTTACTACTGCAGCTGACATTTAGACAATACGAGCTGCTGACATTTGGCTGGTTTTCCCTCTCTGATCAGACGTTCTTGGCCAAAATATTACTTTTGTGCTTGTGCTTGCATATTTCAGTGCCCAAATATCACAGGCAAGAATCTTTTCCTGTAAATCAACCCAATAGTTGCTGGCTTTAAGTTTCTGCTTTCTTTCTTTCTTTCTTTTTGAGGAGGGGGAACGTGTCAGCATAGTTCACACAATATACTGCTCTAAGTGACTTTTTGTGAAATCCCAACTGATGCAGGTTAAGATATAATTCAGATTTGTGCTCCTAATGGTATTCATGGTTTATAGCATTTCTTGTTGGAATTTTCAGCCTTGTTTGCATGTTTCAGCAGCAGCACAAGCAGCAGGAAGTTCTGGGAAGCTGCACAAACATTCTAAAGGTGACAGTTAAAAACTGTTGGTAGTTCTGTTGTTTCCTGACTGACTGAAAGAAAAGAGGTTTCTCTGTGTACTGCTAACCAATGCTATGCAGAGGTGGGATCCAACCAGTTCTCACCAGTTCTCTAGAAGTGGTTACTGATTTTTTCTGAGTGCTGAGAAGGGGTTACTAAAGCAACCTCCCAGCCCAATAGGGACTGGAGGTGCGTGTGTGCGGCGGCGGCGCCACTGTTTGAATCCCACCACCATCGGAACCTGTTATTAAAATGTTTGGATCCCACCACTGATGCTATGTAAAAGTGACTTTGACTAAGATACTGCATAACCTTACTATCACAACCAAACTGTAACAAACAATGAGCCGTGAATGTAACGATGTATATGTGATACTTGGTTGATATGTATATATTGTTTACTTCTCTCTCTCAGTCTTCATGTTTATGAACTTCTGAGGTAAAACTGCTGGTCTGTTGAGAGATAACTATTCTAATTTAACATGCCACACAATCGACATTTCTTCTCATTAATAACATAAGAACTAGCCTGCTGGATCAGACCAGAGTCCACCTAGTCCAGTACTCTGCTACTCGCAGTGGCCTACCAGGTGCCTTTGGGAGCTCACGTGCAGGATGTGAAAGCAATGGCCTGCGGCTGCTCCTGAGCACCTGGTCTGCTAAGGCATTTGCAATCTGAGATCAAGGAGGATCAAGATTGGGAGCCATAAATTGACTTCTCCTCCATAAATCTGTCCAAGCCCCTTTTAAAGCTATCCAGGTTAGTGGCCGTCACCACCTCCTGTGGCAGCATATTCCAAACACCAATCACATGTTGTGTGAAGAAGTGTTTCTTTTTATTAGTCCTAATTCTTCCCCCCAGCATTTTCAATGGATGCCCCCTGGTTCTAGTATTGTGAGAAAGAGAGAAAAATCCCTCTCTGTCAACATTTTCTACCCCATTACACTGCTTGACAGGATTATATATTGTAAATATACCTGTTGCCCTTCATTTCTAACACATGCAATCCCTGCCTGCTGCAAAGGACACTTCTAAGTCTAGGGTTGCCCACCTCTGAGAGTCTCCTGCAATTGCAACTGATTTTCCGACTACAGCAGTTAGTTCATGGAAAGAAATAGCAGCTTTGGAGGGCAGACTTTGTGGCATCCCGCCCTCCCCAAACTCTACCCACCTGAGGCACTGACCTCAAACCTCCAGGAATTTCTCATACCAACATTGGCAATTATATCTAGGGTGCACAGTAGGGTTCCTGAGTCTTCTGATATGGCAGAAGACAGAGGTGGGATCCAGCAGGTTCTCACAGGTTCCCAAGAGTAGGTTACTAATTATTTGTGTGTGCCGAGAGGGGGTCACTAATTGGTGATTTTTGCCTTAGTTACGCCCCTCCCTCTCAGCAGTAGCGTGCAGAACTTGAAGCAGTCTAGCAGGAGGTGCACCGGCGTGCATGGCAGCCTGTGACTGCGTGCATTCGTTTCCCGCCCAAGGACTGGCACAGCGGCTGCGTCCTTGCCACAGCCCCGCCCAGCAATGCCCTGCCCTGGGAATGCCCGGCCACGCCCCCATCATGCCCCGCCCAGCCCCATTGGCGCTACACCACTGTTTGAATCCCACCACCATGGGAACCTGTTACTAAAATTTTTGGATCCCACCACTGGCAGAAGACCTTTAGCTCTGGACCAACCACCTGCCACTGCTCTCAACGGGCTGATGGGAAAATGGAGGCTCACTTAGCATCATATCTACATTATAATGCCACTTTGAGTTCATCCTAGAAGTGACATCATGGCATTGTTGTGATGCCAGTCAAGTAGGTCCCTGCTCCCTGTAATCTTCTGCCAGGACCAGAACTTGGCTGGTAATCTACACCATCAGTATACTTGGATCTCTACTGTGGGACTAAAAGTCTTCCTAGCAGTGGTCTTCAGCCTTTCCAGACCTACTGAGGATGGCACCCATTGACCTGCAAACATATGACAGGAAGTCATGTTATCAAAACCATGTGATTTGGAAGAAGGAGGACCTTATGGATTGACTGGTTTCAAAACCAGTACCATGGGCAGAATGGGGGATAGGGGAACAGGAAACACCAGGAGCTACATCATAGAGAGGAACAAGTCAAGGGTCAGATCTTGGAGGATTTGTGGTCCAGAATGAGGGTGTTGTGCCTCCACCAGTTGTTGCACACAAGGAGCAGCTAGAAATTGAGATGAGATCGCTCAGCACTTAAGAGGTCTAGTTGTTAGCACAGACAGGTTCAGAGACCCCGCTGTCTCTTTCTGTCACATGACTCCAATGTCATGTGAGTGCAGTGTCATGTGGCAGCAGAAGTGGTCCTTCCATGATGTAAGGAGAGGCGGTCTCCCCAAGCAGCAAATTCGGGGTATATTAAAGACAGTCAGAATGGAAACGGCAGGCAAGCTTTCTGGAAGTTGGAAAAAAACTTGGAGTGACCGTATATCTCATGTATGTTGAAAGTAATCACTTAGGTAGAGCCGGGAACTTGTAGAACAGATTATTAAGATTTGCTCTGGCCGTAACTTCCATGAACTAGTGTTCAGTTTCCCTGATATTTGCCACCCAAAGGGGTGTATAACAACTGGTTGTCACCGTAACTCCAAGGGGACTAAAGCTGGTGCATATTGATTAACTTGAATTCTCGGATCTGCATCCGCAGATGCAGAAGATTACACAGATAAGTCCCTTTCACCATGTCTATGGCAGTGATGGCGAACCTTCTTGAGACCGAGTGCCCAAATTGCAACCCAAAACCCACTTATTTATCGCAAAGTGCCAACCGCGACGATTTATTTCGAATACTTTGAGGTTTTAGTTTGCAGAAAAAAATGGATTTGAGCTCCGAGGAGTGCATTACGACTACTGGGAGTAAAGCTTGGTGATTGGTAGTCGATGGCTTTTGTTTGGAAGCAACGTTGCAGCTCTTCCGCTGGGTAGATGCAACCCTGGGAGGGTTTACTCAGAAACCAACCCCATTGCCAAGCAACCAAGCTTACTCCCAGGTAAAGGATTGCGCTTTAGCTCATCGCATGAGAAATCAGTAGGAGTTTAACAAGCGCCCAACAGGGAATTCCTACACTGCTTTGAAACTAGGAATGCTTGGGTTTTTTAATGCTAATAATCGAGCCCAGTGGCCCAGGCCAACCTAGATGTGGGGGGTGGGGGGGGGCGACTCTTTTTGCGCGTGCCCACAGAGAGGTCTCTGAGTGCCACCTCTGGCACCCTTGCCATAGGTTCGCCTCCACTGGTCTATGGTGTAGCTTCTGTTACTTTCAATCATATCTTGTTTTAATTCGTCAGTGAAGGTTTTGTTCCCCCTGTTTTCCAGCCTATTTTAAGGGCTGCGCCGCTCATTCAAAAAGCCTCTGTAAAGAAACCATGATTTTTTCATCTTGATCAAGCCTGGCCTTTCACTTTTCTCTTCTCAGTTTTGTGGAACGGTGGTTTGGAGCAAAGAAGGATGTGGCAAAATGTGATACAATGATGCAGTGCGTGGAAAAAGCGGACCGTGAGAAAAAAAAATTCTCCCTCTTTTGTAACATTAGAACTCAAAGGTCATCCAGTTTGACTGATTGGCAGCACAGTTGAGTCAGCCAAAAGAAAACACATCTCTGCAAAATATATAATTAACACACGGGATTTGCTGATAAAAGATATGGTGATCATCGTTGGCGTAGGTGACTTTAAAAGAGGATTAGACAAATTGTAGTGTAACCCTAAGAGTTACACCCTCCTGAGCCCACTGAAGTCAATGAGCTTAGAAGGGTGTAACTTAGTTTAAGATTGCGATGTTTTTGAAGGCGAGGTCTATAAACGACTGTAGCTGTGATACCTAAATAGAACCTCCATGTTTTGAAGCAGAATGCCGGTGTTTGTCCATTGCTGGAAGAGGGAAGTATGCAGTGGTGGGATCCAAACATTTTAGTAACAGGTTCCCATGGTGGTGGGATTCAAACAGTGGCGTAGCGCCAATGGGACTGGGTGGACCACGACGGGTTGAATGAAGTTCCCAATGGCTGACCCAGACAGGGCTCTGCATTTGATGGCTTGCTTATGTGGTGCAAGCTACAGATATGAAATCAGTTGATGTGTACAGATACTCTGGGTGTGTGCTGCTTTCTATAATTATAGTTTTGGCTCAGTAAAAGCGCTGGCTGGAGAACGGCGATATCTCACTTGGAGATGTCTAATGTGGGTGTCAATCATCTCAGTGTATAACGATCTGCATTGATAAGTCTCTCGCTGTCCCCCTTCTTTTTAAATTGTTCCCAAGTGGAGGAGGTTCTGTTAGGAAGTTCAGAGTGGAAGCAGCAAGACTGGCTTTGGTCTGCTTCTGACCTCTCAGATTCTCCCCAATGTGTCTTTTCCCCAAAGAACTACAGAAGAGGGAAGCACGCCAGGCCTGCTTTTGGCTTGTGATCTCATGGCTATCCTGCCACTCTTCTCCCATCCCTGCACATCCAATCTCTCACATATCCTGGCCTTTGGGTTGGGCGCCATCTGTGCATGCATCTGTGCATGTATTTTTATCTGTAATTTTTGGAATTGCTGCTATAATGTATTTTAATGAATTTTAATGTTTTATCGCTATATTGTATTTATGAGGCCTTATATTGTATTTGTTTTATGTCTCATTGTACACCGCCCGGAGCCCTTCAGGGGTTGGGCGGTCTATCAAGCCGAATCATCATCATCATCATCATCATCATCATCATCATCATCATCATCATCATCATCATCATCATCATCATCATCATCATCATCATCATCAATAGCAATAATAATAAGCTTAATAATAATAATAATAATAATAATAATAATAATATTATCTCGTTAGAGCAGCTGTTGTATGAAAATAAGCCAAACCCAACTACATCCTTAACAAACTTCACAATAGGCTAGCCAACCAATGAATTTTCACTGGTCTTACCAAAAGAAATCTTATGCCCTGTAAACAAAGACTAGATGCAGGCACAAAAATAGAAGACCACAGAAAATGAAAAGAAACAAAATACTCTAGGGACTTCACAGAATACAGACAGACAGACACCCTGGCACACAACACCTGAGACATAACAGTGGTAGAGAAAAAAACGTGATAATTTTGGATCCTTAGATGTTGCTGTGCCAGTTGACAGCAGGGCAGAGGACAAAAGAAAGGCTGGAAAAGATCACAAAATACAAGGACCTACAAATTGGGATTGAGCTGGTGTGGCAGAAAAGAACCAGCGGTAAATACCACTAGTAGTGATTACTCTAGGAGAGGAATCCCAAGAGTAATCTTGAAGAACATCTGGAAAGACTAAACTTGGACAGAACATAAGTAGACCTGATGCAGAAAGCAGCAGTTCTAGGAACTGCACACATTCTATGCAAATACCTCAAATATCCTAGGTCCTTAGGAAGGATTTCGATGTTATTCCAAGAGATGAATTCCAGACACTTGTGCTGTGTTGTTATGTGTATAATAATAATAATAATAATAATAATAATAATAATAATAATAATAATAATAATAATAATAATAATAATAATAATATCCGCTCTCTGCTACAGTGGATTCCCTGTTGTGATTTCAAATGAAGCTGCCCAGCTGTTGATGAACCCAGACTAACAGCCCAGTCAGACTGGGTGGGCACCCTGTCCTCCCCAAAGGGCTTCCCCGCAGTGCAGAGAACCCCCCAACCCGCCCCCAAAACTAGCAGCAAGAATCCCCCCATAGGGAATAACAGATATATGCCATGAAAAACGCACATCTCTGAGGATAGTTCTGCCAGGGCACAGGGGCTTGGCTGGCAGTAGAAGCTCCCTAGGGTTGACTTCACCCCCTCGCCTGCCCCCTGGAATACCCCAGCTATGCCAGCTTTCTGAGCTGGAGGGGCTAGGCACAGGTGGCAGCTTCCAGGTTGCGCACTGCAGAGCCATGCGTCACCCAACCACCAGGGTAAGTCTCCCCTCTGCAGGTGCATTTGCCCCTTGTGCTGGGGGGAGGGGTAGGCACTTACGCTGGCACAGGGCTGCTCTGGCTCCAAAGGTGGGTCCGGGCCCCCTCCTCTGGATTGGGCTGCCCGATACATGTTCTGCATTTGCTTTATCACCTGCCGGAGAACTATTTACTTGGCACAACCACACTTGAGCGGCCTGCCAATGAATGAGCAATTGCAAACATCAGACTAGAGCAGTGATGGCGAACCTATGGCATGGGTGCCAGAGGTGGCACTCGGAGCCCTCTCTGTGGGCACACACACACACAGAGTTCGTCATGTAATGAGGCAGAAGAATGCCCCCCCCCGCACACACATCCATCTAGGCCCGGCCTGGGCCGCAGAGCACTGACATTAATGTGCGCACCGTGGTGAAACGAGGGAAGACTCTGCTAGCGGGCCTGGTGCCTGCATGCTCCGGGTAGCTTCACCCGAGGGGTGTGTCGTGCCAGAGGAGGGCAGAGATGCTAGGAGGAGCGCACAGAGGCGGTCTGCGCACAGGACTTGCTGGAGGCTTGAAGACGAGCTGGCCCCTGCTCAAAGGCAGGGAGTGAGAGGCGGAGGAAGAGGGAGCCAACCGTTTTTTTCTAAACTAAAACCTCAGCATTCAGGTTAAATTGCTGGGTTGGCACTTTGCAATAAATAACTGGGGTTTGGGTTGCAATTTGGGCACTCGGTCCCAAAAAGGTTCACCATCACTGGACTAGAGCATAGGTGTCAAACTCGTGGCCCTCCAGATGTTATGGACTACAGTTCCCATCATCCCCTGCCAGCATCATGCTGGAAGGGGATAATGGGAACTGTAGTCCATAACATCTGGAGGGCCACAAGTTTGACACCTATGGACTAGACAGTTGACGGATCATCTATTCAGCAGTTTCCTGGGCCTACAGTTGAGTGGCTGTGAAAGATTTGGGAAGCTGGAACACTACTTGGAAACCTCCACTCGGTAAAGGAAGATCGATACACCCCAAGGATACCCAGACAGGTGGATCCAGTGGGCATTTCTGGCATTATTAGCGAAGGAATTGGAATTAAAGATTTGGCAAAATGCTGTAACCACAAGGACTCAATAACCTGCATTTACAATTTCGTTAGGCACTTGCCCAGAATGTGAGGGGGTTCCAAGCAAACATTCTCTTGTAATGGAAGCAGCTCTTTCTGGAGAGGAGGGCTCTTCTAAGCACAAAGTCCTGGGAACCTTTTTGACTATGCGTTGAACTACCATTGACCCTGAGTACCAAATGACTTTTGGGGCACAGTATCATCACCCACAGTGAACCCATAAAGGAGCCAGCCCCTTTTAAGGTTTCTTGTTGAGACTGACCACAATGCCCTCGCCAATGTATATAAACAACATCTCCTCCAGTCTTGCAGCAGTAAGTAGGATTGGCACAGCTTCGTGTGTATCTAATCTGGAGGAACCGGGTTTGATTCCCAGCTCTGCCGCCTGAGCTGTGGGGGCTTATCTGGGGAATTCAGATTAGCCTGTACGCTCCCACACACGCCAGCTGGGTGACCTTGGGCTAGTCACAGCTTCTGGGAGCTCTCTCAGCCCCACCTACCTCACAGGGTGTTTGTTGTGAGGGGGGAAGGGCAAGGAGATTGTAAGCCCCTTTGAGACTCCTGCAGGAGAGAAAGGGGGGATATAAATCCAAACTCTTCTTCTTCTTCTACTCTTCTTCTTCCATGTCATTTCTGTAGAGTGTTTGCAGAGATGACAGTATCACACTGGTCCTCTCCCTTCCATCAAGTTTCTGTTACGCTCACTATATCTATTTTCCCCTTAAAACCAAGCACTCCGGGCAGTGGCAAAGCTGCAATGGGCAAGGGGGCGGGGCGGGGCACCAAGCTCCAGGTGCACGCCATCGGCATCACGTGGGGGTGAAAAATTGCCCCCCCAGACCCGCCTCCTAAGGGCGGGCATGGGCGGAGCAGATCAGAGCATGGGCGGGGCATTTTACAGGGGGCCAGTTGTGCTTTAGTAGCAACTTCCTCCCACTCCATCCCTGGCTCCATTTGGTTTGTGTGGGAAACCCACCAGGTATTTAATAGAGACACACCTCCACGCCGTGCTTGCGGTTTCTGGCATTTTTCTGCTGCCTCAGAGACTCGGATACGGAGTAAAGTATTCAAGGTGAAGGAAAAGAGATTCCACCTAAACATTAGGAAGAACTTCCTGACCATCAGGGCTGTTCGACAGTGGAATTCACTGCCTCGGGGAGTGGTGAAGTCTCCTTCTTTGGAGGTTTTTAAATAGAGGCTGGATCAGCATATGTCGGGAGTGCTTTGATTGCGTGTTCCTGGATTGCAGGGGGGTTGGACTTGATGGCCCTTGGGGTGTCTTCCAACTCTATGGCTCATTCCGCACTTGCAGAAGAATGCACTTTCAAACTGCTTTCAGTGCTTGTTGAAGCTGTGCGGAATAGCAAAATCCACTTGCAAGCAGTTGTGAAAGTGGTTTGAAAACGCATTATTTTGCGTGTGCGGAAGGGGCCTATGATTCTATGTGCCTTTTCCGCTCCGGCTTTTTGCCTTCTTTGACTAGCTTTGACTAGCTTTGCTTTATCCTCACTTACCTTATCCAGTTGAATCCCCAGTTGGGGAAACATTTCCCCCTTCAGCCCTTTGAGGCAAATTTGCCTGAGCCAGATTCTTCTCAGCTCCTGCTGACCCCCCCCCCCAACTTCAGTTTAAAAACTGCTCTGCCACCTTTTTAATGTTTCGTGCCAGTGGTCTGGTTCAGTTCTGGTTCAAGTGAAGTCCATTCCTTTTGTTCAGGTCCCGCTTGTCCCAAATTTTCCCCCAGTGTTGAATAAATCAAAAGCCCTCCTCTCTACCCCCTTGTCTGATTCAGATATTGAGACTCTTCAACTGTGTTGAACTAGCGGGCCCTGTGTGTGGAACTGGCAACATGGCATTTTGAAGAAAGCTAAATTGGAGTTTTCTGTTGTACCTCCGTGTTGGAACAATGGAGCGATACGTTGTTGGAGGGTTTTTTTTAAGTGGCCATGTATGTATTTGAATGAAAATCAACCAAGAACCAGCTGTGGCAAGTGTCTGCTCAGAGTCATTTCTCCGTTCCCTTTTTGTCCTGGGGTAAGCGTCCATTTTCTGTGTATCACTTCTGAGGAATTTCATCACTTTGCCATTGTTCATGTACTGAATGTAGAAGAAGAAGAAGAAGAGTTTAGATTTATATCCCCCCTTTCTCTCCTGTAGGAGACTCAAAGGGGCTGACAATCTCCTTGCCCTTCCCCCCTCACAACAAGCACCCTGTGAGGTAGGTGGGGCTGAGAGAGCTCTGAGAAGCTGTGACTAGCCCCAGGTCACCCAGCTGGCGTGTGTGGGAGTGCACAGGCTAATCGGAATTCCCCAGATAAGCCTTCACAGCTCAGGCGGCAGAGCTGGGAATCAAACCCGGTTCCTCCAGATTAGATACACGAGCTCTTAACCTCCTACGCCACTGATGTACTGTCTGGGGTGCCATTGTTACCATGCATCCAAATAATAAAAAAGCAATAGGCCTGGACCCAGTGCAGAGCATTTCCACAGAAGGATTTCCACCCACAAGGTGTGATTTGTTTTCACCTCTCTCCTCCAACTGCAGCCCCAAATTCCTCCCCCATAGTATTCTTGTGGGTCGCCGGCCTCCTAGAAGCTGCATCTCAGGAGCTCTCTGGGGCTGCAGAGGGGGATGGGAGTCCCAAAGGAAAAAAAAGTGCTTTGCAGGTAGAAAATCTGCTTGCAGCCGTGCTCCATCCCATAATCTGTACCTGTGGATCCTCCCGCACAGCGTTTCTTCAAAACCAAAAACTATTTGGGAATTCCTACCTCTTTTTTTTTTTAGCATGCAGCTTCAAACATCTGCTTTGCTCTGTAAAGGAAGCACGTAGAAAAATCAGCTTGATGTTTAGAGTTCGGGGTGAACGTTTAAATTTTTAAAAACTGACTCATATTCTCTGCTGCTTGGCCTTAGGGAAGATGCAAGGAAATGATATCATTCTTTGGAATCTTTCAGTGCTTCGGCCTTGTCCTTTTGGCACGGGCCTATATTTTTAATTACTCTCCATGGACTACTCTAAAATGAAGGGCAGGCTTTGCCTCACAGTTGGGGGTGGGTGGGAGACCACGGGATAGAACATGAATCTGGGGTCAAGGGCTAGCGTCCACATACTTGGCCGACGCCTCCCCGACACATTCTCCAGTTACTGCTGTGAGCTTTAAGATTCAGGGCTAACATTAAAGTCCTCTGGCTCATGTGGTTTGTTTTTAGGTTCTTGGAGGTTAAAGTTATGTCTCTGCATGTGAGTGTGTGCCCGTGTACATACATTAGGCTGACCAGCCGTCCCGCTTTTGGTGGGACCGTCACGCTTTTGGACAATTTGTCCCGTGTCCCGCGGGTTCTACAAATTGTCCCGATTTTTGGGAGGCTGCTGCTTGTAGAGAGCGCCAGGCAATCGGCAGCCCTCCACCTTCCGCCAAACGGGAGGCGCGCCAGCCTTCTGGGGCTTGCCATTTGCCGCTCTGTCACAGGCGGCGGCAACGCAGCAAGCCCCAGAACTCCATGCACCTCGGCGCTTCTCCATCCGCATCTAAAGGGCCTGACCATCTGGTCACCTTAACATACATACACAAGCCTTTATTGGCATAGTCAGAAAGAGTTAGATGAATCGGGAACAATTGCATGGATACATGATAGATAAAAGGCCCCACGGGGAGCACAACAAATGGAGTTCTACTGGGAACTCTCCTCAACTATCTCGCCAATGGGGGTGGCGTCTCTTCCACAAAGACCAGAGGTCCGAGTTGTTTAACAATAGAGATAACCTGGAGATCAGATCAGGCAGCCCAGATTGGAAGAAAAAAAATGTAAGTTGGTATATTTAGATCTGATGTTATCAAAATCTGGTGCGAAGTGCAAGAGTTGGTGACAGGTCAGGGTTTCAACCACATTAAGTTTGCAACTGCATGACGCTTGCGGATTTATCTAAATTGCTTAACCTACCGCTTTAATAGGGCAGAGGGCAGTAGCGTTAAAAAATCTGCCGCCCAATGGTCAGGGCTCTCCTTCGCGGCGTGATGGAGTTAGTTAAGATATATGGAGGTAGTAGGCCATACCTCTCTGCACAAATGGAATTAGCAGTTGTGTTGGAGAGAAGGTTAGTTTGGCTGCTAGATGCAAATTTGCAAATTTGCAAATTCTAGATCTAAAAGCCGATCTCTTGGAGCCTATTGTATGCTTCTGAATAGGACGGATTAGGTAAGGGTGATTCAATAGGCAGGCCGATGGAAATAATCTTTCTCTCGATTGGAGAAAACCAGGGGTTAGCCTGCGTGTCCTGTAGTGTCAATGAGACAAGGGAGCGTTCGGATGGCAGGTAGTGAAGGCGGAGCCAAAATCTGAAGGCTCTAAGCCAAGCTTTATGTTCCGGGGTGTTTTGCCCCAGTTCTAAACACAGGGCTGCGTAAGGGACGCAGTTTGTGCCTGTGTAAAGTACAGCTGGCTTATGGTGACCCAGTAGGGTTTCAAGGCAAGAGATGTTAGAGGTGGTTTGCCATTGCTTGCCTCTGGGTCACACCCTTGGTACTCCTTGGAGGTCTCTCATCCAAATACCGGCTGGAACTGACCCTGATTAGCTTCTGAGATCTGACAAGTTTGGGCTACATCAGTTGTGTCTAGCTTATATTTGAAAAGTTGTGCCTCATTTAGTTTCTTTCTATCCCCACCGTCCTACCAAACAGGGAGAAACAGGGAGTTAACAAAACTGAAAAATCACTATAAAATCACTATAAAACAAAGTTATGGACTAACTCCGCCGACCTACCTCAAGCCTGGAAAAGCTGCAGCCGCACAGCAACAGGAGCAGGGTATTAAAAAAATGGACACAGCAAAACCAGTCCTCAAAATAAAACCTAAATAATAAGTCGGTGAAAGAGCAGTCCTTGGAAACCGAAGCAACACATGTTAGAAGGCTTTCTGAAGTAAAAATGGCATCGATCCACATTGGAATGTCTGAAGTGATGACCCAAATCTCACCTGCAGATGGAGAGAATTGTGGAAGCTACTGAAAAGGCCCTTCTGTGCCCCCCCCCCCCAACTTCAGACAAAGCAGATCCCTTTAAGAAGGACCCATCCAGTTATTTCTCATGGAGAGGGACAGCCGCAGGCTATTTTACGAGGAGATTTCCCACAACCAGATCTTTGCTCCAGAGGAGTGGCGGCAAAGCAACCTCCAGCAACTCTCATGGGATACAGTGGCTCAGGCCTTTAGGACGGCGGGGTAAACTGGAGTGCAGTCCATTCACTGTGGTCTTTTCCCTCACTTCTGCCACTTTTCAGGAGGAAAACATTTTATTCGCATGTTGCAAGGGCTGGCTAGCTGTACATGCAGGCATGGCTTGAAAGCACAAGGCCAAAGTCATTATATGCAGAGAAGAAGAAGAAGAAGAGAAGAGAAGAAGGAAGGAAGAAGAAGAAGAAGAAGAAGAAGAGAAGAAGGAGGAGGGAGGAGGAGGTTGGATTTATATGCTTCACACTTCTCTCCTGCAGGGAGACTCAAAGGGAGAGCACACAATCTCCTTGCCCTTCCCCCCTTCACAGCAAACACCCTGTAAGGGTGGGTGTGGGGCTAGAGAGAGCTCCGAGAGAGGCTTCTTGTGTGACTAGCCCAAGGTCACCCAGCTGGCGTGTGTGGGAGTGCACAGGCTAATCTGAATTCCCCAGATAAGCCTCCACAGCTCAGGCGGCAGAGCTGGGAATCAAACCCGGTTCCTCCAGATTAGATACACGATCTCTTTACCTCCTACGCCACTGCTGCTCCTAAGGTTGAGGCAGTATAATCTTACCAACTACCTGATGTCCCCCTTCCATTTTCCCTCTTTTCTTTTTCTTTTCCTTATTCCCACATTTATCCATCCCTACATCTCCTTTCTTTCCCCTTTTGTTTCCTTCCATGTACTGGAACTGGAATAAGCTAGAAGAATAGAGGAGTTGGATATATGAAACAATACACTGGATGAGATTCTCTATTTAGATGTAGGAATGGAATAATATGGCACCAAGTCTTTCTATTTTTGCGTTGTGACAGTTGCCCAAAAGGCTAAGTACTTCTGCTGTTTTTAGCTGATTTTAACTATTGATTATATATATTCTATGATATCGACTGCATTTTATCATTATCATGCGAGCTGCCTTGAGCGCAGCCTCTGCTCCTAAGGGCAGGAGCCAGGATACAAAGTTAAGATTAAAGTAAAAGAAAAGATTAGGATCATAATTACCTATGCTCCCAAAAATCCTGCAATGTGTGATTTGGCCTTTCTATGTAGATTCAGCTTCCATCACGGTTCTGTGTAGGGTGCATCCTTGGACCCAAAGTAGAGGCCTCAGAGAAATTTTGCCGAATGCCTGGCCATCTCTGTCCCCTCCTGGGCTGCCTGCGTATTTCGCACATCAGCGAGATCTGCAGACACCCAGGTCACAAGATGCAGGGAATGTGGATTACATTGGCCCAGACAGAGACGTTTCTCCCTGCATCATAGCCCTCAATGAGTCATGGATTACTTAACTTTCTCCACTCTCCCCAAACCCTTGAATTAAGGTGCCAAGGGACTAGCTCAGCCCAGATTAGCAACATTTGGCTATATCCTGGTAATCCTGATATGCAGCAAATTAGTGTGCATTTGGGCTTTGTGCTCCAGCAATGCTTGACTTCACGTTTCTGGATTCCAGGTGAACGAAAAATCCATACATTATCTAGGATTACTGTTACAGCTTTTTATCCAGTGTTGCAGATCAGATGTATCATGGGGTGGAGTCTGCACAGCATAAATACAACATCTTTGGGATGTTATACAAACATCCAGTTTGGCATTTCAAGTATTTCTCCACATGCACGGGTTGTATGCTCCTTTAATATTTACGGTGGTATTTTCTCTGGCCGATTTTGCCTGCATGCAGGTGAAACGTCAGGAGAAAATGCTACTGGAACATGGTCTTACAACCCAGAAAAACCACAACACCCTAGTGATTCCAGCCGAGAAAGCCTTCGACAATACATTGTCACCTTCATGTCTGCAGAAGCCTAATGTTTTGCAAAAAAATCTCTACTTGAGGTATATTTAATGTTTTGTGATTTCATGCATGTGTTCTGTATTTTTTTAAAATAAAATCTGGAATGTTTGTAATTGTTTTTGAACAAAGAAAGCTTTGAGGAGGTATTAAAGCATAAATCTGAACACTGAATAGCCACATATTCTAGAGGGAAACTAGGAAATTAGATCAACTTCTCTAAACTGGGGAGGGGGATTCGCTACAGATAGACTGTCTCTCTGAGGAGCAGTAATAGGATAAAGGGCCGTTCACCTCGAGGTCAATGATATAAACGTGGCCAGAGTAAGCAAACACTGAAAGTCATTATCATCCTATGCCTGTTCAGTAGCCTATCACATATGAGTCATTGTTCTTGCAGGCTCCTTCCAAGTGGCCAGGTGGCCAAGAGGCAGAAATCATTATAGTCAGTCTTAATACAATTTGCACAATTCATAGCTGTCTCAACGGAGCAGTAAATGAACTTAGAAAGTGGGCAGATGCAATTTCCTAAAGCTAGTACATGCTGGTTTGATAGAAGCATGCATAATATTGTATATAGGATAGTGTTTAAATTTCTCTGGATCTTTACAAATAATCTATTCAGACCACAATAAGGCCTAGCTGAATGATTCTCTTTGTAATGTTTCCATCTGAAGAGACTGCACCTGAGTCTTTTAGTGCTTATTCCTCAGATCAGGTTGGATCAAGCCATTTTCTTCACTTAGGGCACTAACATGCAGAATAATGCACTTTCAATCCATTTTGACAATGGTTTGCAAGTGAATTTTGCTATTTTGCACAGTGAAATCCAGCTTCAAAGTACATTGAACGTGGATTGAAAGTGCATTATTCCGCATGTGTGAAAGGTCAGTTCCCAACTTGAAAAACTAAACTAGAGACGAACCAGTTTGGGTAGATTCGGGACCTTTTGAACACGGTTTCATGGTCCCCACCGCAGCCTGTGCTCCCTTCTCCCCAGAAACGCAGCAGGCACGCAGGAGTCCCCACTGTCGGCGGCTCAAACGCGCGATCCGCTCAGGGGCTCTCTTGATTGGCTGCTGCGTTGTGCTGGGGCGGGAATTTTTTCCCCAAAAGGAAGGATCCACGTCTCCGCGAACATGCGCAGAATGACCCTTTGCGGGAATGGATCCACGTCTCTGCGAGAATGCGTGGGAACGTTTTTAAGTGAATGCAAGGTAGACACAAACACACTCCCCCACCTCCCTCCACACAACTACCGAAAAGTAAAAGTGTCCAAAGGTGGGCATTTATGCTTGAAACCATGAGTGCTGAGCACAAAGAACTGGACTTTCTCAAGCAGTTTCAGGGGCTAAAATAAAATGAAATGAAATAAAAACAGCTTCCTTGCCCCTGGCTATTCCACTTTTCCACACTGCCTTGAATCAACATAGATCTCAGCACTGGGAAATTTTTAAAAAGGGGCTGCGTGCTCATCGCACACAGCCCACTGCTTCCTGATTGGATGGGAGGCTCCGTGTCACTTGCGAGGGTGGGTAGTTGGTCCAGGAATGCCCCGGAGCTATCTACCAGCACCTCCTTGATGAAGCATTTTCAAAAAGGTCTACTTTCTTGGAGGTTCTAGAAAAGGCGCCTGCGCTGGGAGGGCTGACAGAGAGCGACAGAGTGGAGGAGAATGGCATTTTGGCGCTGGAGTGTGATGAGAGGAGTTCTGCTGGAAACCTGGATATTTTGTGTGACGAGCATGCATCTAATTGGGAGTGGGGAATCGATCAAATTGCCCTAAGTCTTGCACAAGTTTCCCTTATACTGTGACCCCAAAAACTTGCAAAAATCTCAGAATCTCAGTTACTGTAGTTTGCCTCCTGGGGTTATAAGTTAGCAAACAAGGCCAATGGGCAGGCAGTAGCGGAGGAGAAAATCTATTGCTCATCCTCCCCCCCGCAATTAAGTCACTCAAAAGTTCACCCTAACATGTTCCCAATAGGTAAAATAAATACCACAAAATGGCACCCTAAATGGGCTAATTGGTGTAATCATTAAAGTGAAAAGGATGCTAGTGATTTGTAGATCTTGTTCTTAACAGCAGCATGATATGGTTTTGGGTAAGTAATATGTGATCATTAACTCTAAAAGGCGGGAGGGGGGCACATCAATATGGATTGTAAAATCCTGCTTTGAGAGAAGGTCATTGTAGCATCTCAAAATAATCTAGGGGCGATTCCGCACACGAGTAAAATAGGTTCGACCCAGTTCCATGAGAAGGGTACTAACCTAGGTCGAAGCCATTGTTGTTCCCCACTGCAACCAGCTTGAACCCAGCTCGGAGGGTGGAATCATCCTGTGCCTCTTCGCCGCTCCATTCCGATTGGCTACTGTTCTACGGCCATGTTCCGTCTATCCCCACACACGTTATAAAAAAAACTGCCAGAGGAATGGAGGGACGAAGGTGGCATTTTTTGATTGGCCAGCTGTACGCATGCCCGAAACACTCAGCTGTGATTGGCTGAATGGGGGACTCCTGGCACCAGAGATTCCGCACTTTACTGGAATCGAGCTGAGTTCGAGCGTGGTTCCCTGAAAAAGTAGCAGTTCCCAACTGGAGTCGGAAATTTGACCGTTACACAGGGCGAAGCTGGTACAGAACCACGTCGATCCCAGTGGTTGTGCAGAGCACTTAGGTCGAACGCAGCTCGAACTTAGGTTGATAACTCAAGCGCGGAATCGACCTAGGAGACTCACAGCCCAATCCAGAGAGCTCTGGTGGCCGGGGGTGGCACTGCTGCCGCGCAAGCTCCAGAGGGCTTCTAGGTGGCTCAGGAAGGCAGGAAATGTCAGAAAATCCCTGGCTACCTGAAAAGCCCCCATAGCAGTTAACAGACTTGTGCCATCCTATCAAGTGGCATAAGTTGGAGGCCTGTGCTGTGAGTGTTCCTGGGCCAAAAGCCCGGTGGAAGACAACTAAGGTCAGCTCTGCTCCGAGAATACCCCTAGCCTGCCCCCAGCTGCCCCAGCATCCAGGTTTAGACTGATGCAGCTTGGGGGCTGGGGGCTGCTTCCAACTCTGGTGCTGCCAAGCTGTGCAGCGCCCACCTGCCACCCTATTTGCCCCCTCCACTGGCACATTTGCCACATTCAATGGCTAGGTGAGCCACCCACGTAGGGGCGAGACTGCACCAATTCCAAAACTCCCCCGCCCCAGATTGGGCTATCAAAGTTATGCCAGAAAACCCGATCAACTTGACAGGAACAAGCATAATTAAAATTAGTCTTTTTAGCTCTCCAAAGAGCCAGCCAGCTAAAAAAATTCAAGCCAACAACATAAATAACCGCAGAGAAAAAATACAACAAGAATGAGAGAGGGGGGCAGGGGAGAGAGAGAAAAGTAGAAGCCAAGATGATGTCCCTCTCAAGAAATAAAGTTTCCAGCGTTCCAAACTTTTTGGCAACGTGAAGAAACAAAGCGAGGGTGAAGGAAAACAAATGGAAAAAGTGGGGAACGGCCCCCAGAGCTAAGAAACATAGCTAACGGCCCCCAGAGCTAAGACACATAGCTAAGAGCCCCCAGAGCTAAGAAACATACACAGCAAACTGTACCCAGGCAACACCAACAGAGGACAGCCAGAGAGTGGAAAGCACTAAAATCTCTACAGCTACTTTTTGGCTGCGTTTGCAAAGGAGTGGAAAGACACCTTAATGGCTTCAAGAAAAGGGAGGAAAGCAGGGAAATTCTGCAGTAGCAATGTGCAGAGCATGCTGGCTGCAGTGAAATCAGTGCAGGGGGAAAATGTCTGCACTAAGAACTTTGCAACTATGGGGGGGGGGGGCTTGGGTGTAAAAGACCCAGATTTGTCTTTCTGAAAAGCCCACGCCCCATACTGGTAGAGAGGTTTTCTGTTGGAGGGGGGGGGCTTTTTAGAATTTTTAAAATGTCTTTTAACCCTCATCTTGAAAATTTTTGAATCCCAGAGCTCAAAGCTCTGTGCTTCCACCATCTTGGAAATCTAAGGGCAATTCCGCACATGAGTAAAATAGGTTTGACCCAGTTCCATGAGAAGGGTACTGACCTAGGTCGAAGCCATTGTTGTTCCCCACTGCAACCAGCTTGATCCCAGCTCGGAGGGCGGAATCATCCTGTGCCTCTTCGTCACTCCGTTCTGATTGGCTACTGTTCTACGGCCATGTTCCATCTATCCCCACACACGTTATAAAAAAAACTGCCAGAGGAATGGAGGGACGAAGGTGGCGTTTTTTGATTGGCCAGCTGTACGCATGCCCGAAACACTCAGCTGTGATTGGCTGAATGTGGGACTCCTGGCACCAGAGATTCCGCACTTTACTGGAATCGAGCTGAGTTCGAGCGGGGTTCCCTGAAAAAGTAGTAGTTCCCAACTGGAGTTGGAAATTTGACAGTTACACGGGGCGAAGCTGGGACAAAACCACGTTGATCCCAGTGGTTGTGTGGAGCACTTAGGTCGAACGCAGCTCGAACTTAGGTTGATAACACAAGTGCGGAATCGAGCTAAGTAGACTATGGAGGGGGCAGGGCAGAGCTGAATTCCGGGCCAGGCCAGGTCGCGCCCAGAGTTCAGCTCTCTGCTGCTGGCTGCCTCTGAGCCCATATGGACTTCGGAAGTGGCCTTCAGCAGGTGAGGAGGAGAGGGGCTCCCCCGTTTTTTTAATGGTAGCAGGCCAAAATAGCCGCCAAAAGCTTTGAAAATCAGCATTTTTTTTCAGAATCTGCTTTTCGGCTCCCTTAAATCACTGGCATTTTTTTCAGCTGAACCCCCCCCCCCTCCCAAAAAAGGTTTTGCCAAAATTGCCTTTTCAAGATTATTTTTTATTTGGCTTTATTCAGATGCACCTGTTCCCACACCTTCCCTAAAGCTATATGAATGCCTTACTTACATGTTGGCAACAACAACTCCTAGGAGCTCCCAAAGGTATCTGGTGGGCCACTGTGAGTCACAGAGTGCTGGACTAGATGGACTCTGGTCTGATCCAACAGACTCTTTCTTATGTTCCCTATGTTCTTATGACTCAGCCGGGTTAGTTGGTGATCTCAGCCACAGCAATGGCTGAGGGAAAAGCTAAATTAATAAACGCAGGAGGGTCAGCTGAAGGAGACATAATAATGACTGTGGCAACTGTCTTCAAAGTCCGCTAGTTGATCTGTCCACCAGCATCAAAGTCTCGACTAAAGGGTCACATGAAATATGTTGACATGCTATAATCTTGCTATCGTTTACCCCATGATTGCTCCGCCCTAAACCCAACTGTCTTCTGATCTTGCTTGGCTTGGACCAAGCGGGTTTCTGCTAGCTACTATCCTGGCTTATCCCTGGATTGATCTTACACATATTTACAAAATGTAATCATCCAGGGAGCTATGGTTGATATAAAAATGACTATCCGGAGCTCGGTTCCACAAACAAAAGACAGAAAGAGCAGAGGAGCACGCAAGGTAAGAGGGGTTCTTCTGAAGATACCTGCGTACACGGAAACCAATTAATGAATAAGGGTATGGCTGTACCCTTGTTGAAACAATTACTGAGGAAGCAGAAGGTGGTGCTTGCCCTACAAATGAGCTCACCTCTAAGGTCGATTTCCCACGGTCAATTTATCGCGTGGTTTAAGCAAGAACTCCCAACTGCTTAAGTGCCGAACATGAATTCATCCCGGTTCTGGCATGCGCTCCCCCTCTTATCCCACGTTTTTTCAGAAGTGCACCTTTTTTCCCAATCACGCTTCAAAGCCGGATCGGTGGGGAGAAACAGGGGACAGACGTGGCTTATTGTTCCCATCCTTCGAACCTTCCAGCCAATCAGAGCGCAGTAGGCTGTGCGCAGAGCGCGCACCTTTTTTGTGCGCTGGGTGTGGCTACGAAGGAACATAAATACGAAACTACGGGACAGTGATTTTGATACAATAACCAATCAGAAGGCAGGGAAATTCTGCCTACGTATCTACGTAGCGACGTAGCTGCGCAAAAAAAAGTTTTTAAAAAGTTCCCAACACAACACAACAGCCAATCAGGACAAGGAAGAACACACCTGCCAAGCAGATTGCATGTTTGTGGGGAGTGTTACATTGTTTGAAACCGCAACAGAAATCAAGGTCTTCACTAGACACACACTGCAATGGGGAGGGAGAAACTCTGATGAAAAGGGTGCTGTTTCTTTTGGACCTGGGATGTATCTGGCTTAATTACTCAGTGGAGATTCGACCTAAGACAGAAGTTTTACAATTTGGAAATATTTCACTAAAACAGAGAAAAAAGGATTTCAAGGAAAGTGAGAGTACGGCAAAGACTCTGAAAGGAGGTGATATTGGGCCCAGCTTGAATTACAGTGACCCTGCTAACGGCCTAACTATTGCAGTGATAATTTGCGACAGTTTATAGTACATGGATCACAGCAAGTTGTATCCAAACTCTACAAAAACAGGTTATTTTTTCCTATTCACTACAAGAGGAGGCTAGCAAATGGCGAATAAGTGTAGTCAATGGTTGATACATTCCACCTCAAAAGTTTTTTTTTCTTTGCTGTGGGTTTTTAAGCAAAAGAAATGGTGCACCAACTCTTCAAGAATTGGGTTCCAAAAACTGGAAGAACACTAGAATAATTCAGACTTTACATGAGAGGAAGACTCTCCGTTTGGAAAAGTATCAGACCTGAGAACTTGAATTTCACTTATCTAAAGGAATGAAAAAAACAACTGATGATATTAACTAGCAGAAACCCAAGCCAGAAAAACAATATTGGCAACAAATCTTGGAACGCTTGATCGTCAGAGTTTTTGGCATGCAAAACAGGCATTCTGTGGTACAAATGAAAAGTTGTACAGTGCTAACAATGGACATTTTTTGAAGTTTGTAGAATATTTAGCCCTTTTTAAATCCTATCATGAATGATCACTTGTGCAGAGTTTACGAAGAAGAAACAATGGTTCACTACTTAGGAAAAGATATCCAAAAGCTTCTAGCAGGGAACATAAAACAGGACAGTTTAGCATGTGCGAACTCAGCCAAATACTACTCAGTTATTTTGGACTGCTCACCTGATATTAGTCATATTGAACAAATGACAATGATTGGACATTATGCCAATGGCAGTGGCGTAGTGGCTAAGAGCAGGTGCACTCTGATCTGGAGGAACTGGGTTTGATTCCCAGCTCTGCTGCTTGAGTTGTGGAGGCTTATCTGGGGAATTCAGATTAGCCTGTGCACTCCCACACACGCCAGCTGGGTGCCTTGGGGTAGTCACAGCTTTTCGGAGCTCTCCCAGCCCCACCCACCTCACAGGGTGTTTGTTGTGGGGGGGAAGGGCAAGGAGATTGTAAGCCCCTTTGAGTCTCCTACAGGAGAGAAAGGGGGGATATAAATCCAAACTCCTCCTCCTCCTCCTCCTCTTCTTCCTCTTCCTCTTCTTCCTCCTCCTCTTCTTCTTCTTCTTCTTCTTCTTCTTCTTCTTCTTCTTCTTCAATGTAATCAGACCATCAGATACTGAGATGTCTAAGTCTGAGGTTATGATCAAAAGACATTTCTTGGGATTTGTTCCACTGAAGGAGACGACAAGTGCCGTTGTAACAGAAACTCCTCTTGGACAGCTTGAGCTAATGGAATTACCAGTTTAGAATCTATGTGGTCAAAGTTATAATAGAGTAACAAGAAAGGATAAAAAGGTGTACAAAAGACAATCCTGGACATAATCCACATGCTTGGGATGTAAGGAAAAATATGCCCTGCAATGCACATTCTTTAAACTTGGTAGTCAATTATGCTGCCAAGCGTTGTCTGGAAGCAACTAGTTTCTTCAGTGTGGTTCTGCAGGTCTATAATTATTTCACTCCATCGACTCAGCAAGAGCAGTGGCAAATTCTAACTAACCATGTAACAGGCATAGCTATTAAGCCACTGAGTCATGCAAGATGGGGGAGCAGGATTAATGCTTTGAAACCACTGATAAATCATCTTGGTAGTATCTACGATGTTTGAATAGCGAGATCTTTGATGACACAAGTCGAAACATTTTATCTGGAAATACTTCCTGAATTGAAGTTAAGGCCCTTGCTGATGCAATTTGTAAGTTCTATTTGTGGTATCCCTTGTTACACAACACAGTATCCTTTTTGAAATTAATCTTCTCTGCAAGTTACTACAAAATAAGGAAGCTGATTTAAATTCAGTTACAAGCCAATGGCAAGCAACCAAGAGAATCCCTGGAGACAGAGGTGGGATCCAGCAGGTTCTCACCAGTTCCCGAGAGTGGGTTACTAGTTATTTGTGTGTGCCGAGAGGGGGTTACTAATTGGGTCTGCTTTTCCGTTAGAAATTCCATTAGGTCCAAAAATCATGACGTCCTGTTGTTTCCTATGTGGCTGGTTAGCGAAGGTAGAAAACGGGATAATTCTCCCTGTTGGGCTGTTTTGAAAACATGTTTTAGAAATATGGTAAAGTTCCTTGTTTAAGGAAAGTATCCTTCTTTTGATTTCTAGAAACAAAATTAAGTATTTGAAAGTATTAAGTATTTGACAGGCAGTCAATTAGAGGAGAAGTAGTTGTTTCTGTTGGCAGTAGATGATAGGACTTGCTATAATGAGTTTAAATTATGGACAGAAAGATGCCGGCTGAAAATGAGGAACTTTTTTTTACAGTAAGAGGTTTTTACAGTAACAGAGAAATTATTAATGCCCCGCCCCTGGAATGCCCGGCCACACCCCTGTCGTGCGCCGCCCAGCCCCATTGGTGCTACGCCACTGTTTGAATCCCACCACCATGGGAACCTCTTACTAAAATTTTTGGATCCCACTGCCTGGAGAACAGGAGACTGGAGGAGGTCAACTGTCCCCATCTTCAAAAAGGTGAAAAACCATCTTCAAAAAGGGGAAAAAACAATTACAGCCCAGTCAACCTGACATCAATCTCAGAAAATATCCTAGAGCAGATCATTAAACAGACACTCTGTAAGCACTTAGAGCAGGGGTCTGCAACCTGAGGCTCCGGAGCCGCATGCGGCTCTCTCGTCCTTGCACTGCGGCTCCGTATGGCTTGGGTCCTCTCAGCCTCCTTCGGAGAGTCGCCCTAAGGGTTAATGGGAAAGAGCCCCTGTTCCTAGAGAGGCACAGCCCGAGACAGTCAAAAAGTATTTGCAGCTCCAAGTGTTTTCTTTTCCGTGGAAAACGGGTCCAAATGGCTCTTTGGGTGTTAAAGGTTGCCAACCCCTGACTTAGAGGGACAGACAACTTGTGAAGTAGGTGGGCCTGAGAGAGTTCTGAGAGAACTGTGATTGGTCCAAAGTCACCCAGCAGGCTTCATGGGGAGGAGCGGGGAATGAAACCTGATTCTCAAGATCAGCGTCTACCGGTCTTAGGCACTGCATCATACTGGTTTTATGGAAGCGAAGGATGGTGCTCACAAAATAATGTTATGGATTTGGCTCTTGTTAATTTCCTGTGGCTCGCTTTCATTCAGCTCTGCATTTCCTGTGAAAGCCCCACAGCGTGCCATGGTCACCGTTTTTCCCAGTTAATGGCCATTCTCTCTCTTTTCCTACTTTGACACTTTGCTCCTTTTCTGGTCCCTGTTAGCAGGCCTGAAATCATAAAAGCCTTCCTCGAGTACCTCTTTTGTGATGCATATTGAGCAGGGGTTGTGTTTCCTTTGTATGAAATGTGACACAGCATTGTCCGGGCAGCAGGTTGGCTTCATTGTTCTTCCAGATATGTACTGCTGGGCGCAGATCAGCGGAAGGCATTGAGTTTGTGCCTGACTAAGGCCGACTCGGGCAACTGCACAGACCCCCGGCAGATGGTGGCACAGGGTTTCCAGTGATCTGGAACTAATTGCCTGTGCCGTTTCTTTTTTGTTTCCAACAGACAGCCGAGCTGTGCGCTTTCCTCCTTTCTGTGGCCAACAGCTGTATATGTGGTTCAAGCTGGCAAAATGCTAACTGTTGCTTCAAGGGCACCTCCTCGGTCATTAATAACAATCCTCGGATGAAGAAAAATGTCCTCGTAACAAACCCACTTGGCGGGCCGGCTGCAGAAATCTTTCTGCTGGGGAGAACTCTTTGGCCGACTCAGGTGCAAAACTGGAGAGTGTGGTAGCAAAGTAATAAATGAAAACCTCGCACATTCCTCCTTCCTGAGTGGCATTTCTGTTGGGCTTTAAAAGTTTGAAGCCTTGCGCTATTTGCCTCGGAAAGGTGTTCGAAAAGCCTGAGGAACCAAGTTTATTGATATTCTGAAAATAAAACCCAATTTTTAAAAAGTTCTTTGCCATGCCCCGCCCCCCCTTGCTTTACAGGGGTCCCTAACATCATCGGGACCCATTATTTTCTTCTGGGAGGGTTGAAAAAGGGTTTCGTGGGACACTGTTTTAGAATGTAATTGTTTTTAACTCATATGTATGTTTTTATATATGATATTATATTGTTCACCGCCCTGAGCCCTTCGGGGTTATTTAGTGCCTTCCATACATTAATGACAGGTCTATTAAGAAGGAAAGTTTGAATTTATACTCTCTCAGCTATGGGGAATGGGGAGTAGGGTTGTTAAATCTAGGTTGGGAAACTCTTGGAAATTTGGGAATGATGCCTGAGAATTAAATCAAATAATAATAATAAAATCAAATAATAATAATAAAAAACAAACAAACAAACAAATAAAGAAGAAGAAGAAGAAGAGTTTGGATTTATACCCCCCCTTTCTCTCCTGCAGGAGACTCAAAGGGGCTTACAATCTCCTTGCCCTCCCCCCCCCTCACAACAGACACCCTGTGAGGTAGGTGGGGCTGAGAGAGCTCTGAGAAGCTGTGACTAGCTCAAGGTCACCCAGCTGGTGTGTGTGGGAGTGTACAGGCTAATCTGAATTCCCCAGATAAGCCTCCACAGCTCCGGCGGCAGAGCTGGGAATCAAACCTGGTTCCTCCAGATTAGATACATGAGCTCTTAACCTCCTACACCACTGCTGAAAAGAACCATTTCATGCTTCTTCTCAGGGATGCTGGCCTCAGGGTATGACCTGGAGATACTATGGAGGGTGAATTTTGGCATTGTGCCCCACTGATCCTGTCCTTCTCAGGCATCATTCCCAAATTTCCAAGAGTTTCCCAACCTAGATTTAACAACCCTACTCCCCATTCCCCATAGCTGAGAGAGTATAAATTCAAACTTTCCTTCTTAATAGACCTGTCATTAATGTATGGAAGGCACTAAATAACATGAACAAAGTTTTCATGTCTCTTTTTCTACCAGGTTTTTGAAGCAACCTTTGAAGAATGCTTTTTGGGAAGTTCAAAAGGAGCGTTCCTAAAACATGGAATGAAAGTGACCTCTGACTCCAGAAAACTTAAGTAGGCTGGAAAACTAGGCTGGAATAAATGTTAGTGTCTGATATGCTCCAGACTCCTTTCTTATTTCATAGCTTACAGGGGAAACAGCAGTTGATCTGAATGAGAGAGAGGTTTTCTTTATCATGAAAACTTTTGGCAGAGTTGATAAGCATTCTCCTTTTGGACAACATTTATGGGCTACTTGAAAAGGCAAATAGGTGAGAATCAGGTTTTTATCTAATGTTACTGAAAACATATCGTATCACTCTGAGTCCATCTGATGGGAAGAGCGGTTTAGAAATTGAATAAATCTCACCTAATGTGGCCAACAGCCCTGCTGACTCAGGAAGCTTTTTTTTGTTTTTCATTTGCCTTCTTTGAGGTCATCCTAGTGCCCACGTAGTGTCATGATATTGTCCCATTCTCTGTATGATCACCTACGTGACTGATACCAGAAAAAGAAGCTCCAGAATATATATATTGAAGCAGCAAAGAGAAGAGTTTTGGATTTATATCCCCCCTTTCTCTCCTGCAGGAGACTCAAAGGGGCTGACAATCTCCTTGCCCTTCCCCCCTCACAACAAACACCCTGTGAGGAAGGTGGGGCTGAGAGAGCTCCGAGATGCTGTGACTAGCCCAAGGTCACCCAGCTGGCGTGTGTGGGAGTGTACAGGCTAATCTGAATTCCCCAGAGAAGCCTCCACAGCTCAGGTGGCAGAGCTGGGAATCAAACCCGGTTCCTCCAGATTAGATACACGAGCTCTTAACCTCCTACGCCACTGCTGCTCACCCATAAGCAGCAAAGACCCATAAGAAGACCCATAAGCAGCAAACTGCAGTGTAAAATAGTAGACATTTGCATTATGGGCGGGGAGGAGGGTGTGGAACCACTGTGGCCTTTAAGAAAGCAGTTTTCAACTCAAAATGGAAACTGCCAAATTCAGCTTAGCCCTAAATTGGTGGATACGAAGGAAATACTTCCAAATGTCATTTTACTAGCGACAGCAGAAATACCTGAGCCCCCACTGTATCGCCAGAGTCGCTAGACAACAAAAAGCGTAGTCTAACATAACTCGTTTGTTTGGAGAAGTCGGGAAGAGGGAGCAGAGGCAAACGCAGCGCAAATGTGAGCTGGGTACATATTTGGCCTTGTGTTTGTTTTAATCCTCAACCGAGTTCTGTTTGTATGAAATATTTCTCGCTCCGTGACCACCCAGGGCCACACCACTTCTCCAAAGCCCCAGCAGATCCAAGGCAGGGCATGTATGGCATGACGATTTCCAGCAAGGTCAAGTGTTAGTTGAGGACAGATCCTGTGACACATTAACCAAATCAAAAGCCAAAAGGCAGAAACACTGATGATCCTCTCCTTTTTGCATCTAAAGATCACCACCTGTGCCCCCTAGCACCAAAAGGGAAAGAGGGACGGAGAGGGCAAAAAAGAGCATCTAAAGACTAGTTTATGAATGTTCATAGCAGGTAAGTTCTATTTATATAATAAGCAGGCCTATGGGTTGAGGCAGTACAGTCTCACCAAGTGCCTGGCCTCCTTTCCCTCTTTTTCTCCTTTCTTTTTCTCCTTTCCGTATCCAACTTCCTTCCCTTTCTTTGTCTTTCCCATCATGTTTCTTTCCCCTTTCCTCCTTTGACCTTCCCCAGCCCTTCCCTCATTTTACCAAAAACGGGTGGATAAGCTACAGGGATGTAGCTGGACTTACTGGATGATATCTTCGCTGAAAGTCGGATGATAGGGAGCCATGCTTTGGTATATTTCTATGACAATCTGTCTATTGAGTGGGTTGAGTTTTTAACCATTTTATAATATTATATTTACTTACGTTTGTATATTGAATTGTGAATATTGTATTTATGCTGTGAGCTGGCCTGAAACTGGCGTTTAGGATAGGGCAGGATAAAAATTAAAGTAAATATAACACAAGATTTGGAGGTTTGGTCTAATTGACTGTTACAAGAAAACCCACCTCCTCTTTAAAGCCTATTGGTATTGGGGTGCTGTGTGGTTTCCGGGCTGTATGGCCGTGTTCTAGCAGCATTCTCTCCTGACATTTCGCCTGCATCTGTGGCTGGCATCTTCAGAGGATCTGATAGTAGGAAAGGAAAGCAAGCGGAGTATGTATACCTGTGAGTAAAGGTCAATAGGTGAGGGCATATCTATTGGTATTGTCTACTCTCTGGCAGCTGCTCTCCAAGGTGTCAGGCCAGTTCTTGCCCCCCTGGAGACCAGGAGCCGGCAGCAGGCCATGGGGCCTGCCCGAGCTGTTGAGCCCCACACCGGCCTCCCTCCAGGCCAGCTCCTGCCCTGGGGAGGGCAGGAGCCAGCCTGCAGGGAAGGTGGGACTTGGGGACAGGCAGCCCAGGCGTCTGTCTGGGGAGAGGAAGGGAAGGGGTTTGTAAGCCACTTTGGGACTCCTCAGGGTTGAGAAAAACGGGATATAAATCCAAGCTCTCCTTCTCAATCTACTTGCCCTCTTCTCTTGCTAACCTTGCACCTCCCACTCCCTCTCCTGTCATCTGCCGCTGTTGTCACAATTCAGTCGGCAAGGTGCTTGAGGCAGGCAGCTTTATTGGCTTAACGTGCACTGAAGCACCATGTGCACTGAAGGTGCAACACATCAATGATACCAGAGACTGTCATGTGTGATAACAGAACAGGCAGCTGGAAGCCTAATTTAAGCTTGCAAACCCCGTGGATTCCACAGGGAAGCCCTATGCAGAGGGTTCCCATTAGAGCACAAACTCAGCATAGGGTCGCCCAGTGGGGCAAACTCGGTTTCTCTTGCCCTTGTGGGCTGAAAAGCGCCAGTTTCCTCGACTCCTCTTACCCCCCTCCGTTTTGCGTTGAAAATGAACCCGTCCTCCGCTTTCTCTGAATGGCTCTCCGACCATTCAGCGCCTCCCCCCGGCCCTGCGTCACAATGGTACGTTCCACTCTCTCCCACTTTGAAGCCTCAGGGTTTAGAGTAGAAAGGAGAATCCCTCGGTTTCTCTCGCGAGACCAGCCGCCGATTGCCTCCCCTGGCCTTCGAGCTCTCGCGAGTCTTCGAGCTTGAGGTTCCCACGCCTGTTGTGTCTGACGTGGGGCCGTGCGAGTGAGTAGGCGGGGTCACCGCGTCTCCGCTCCCTACCCCTTTAAGCCCCACCCCTCTACACGCTTCTTTTTTGCTGTGTGTTGACAAGCGAAGGGGAGGAGGTTGGTTATCCTCGCGCGCGCGCAGTACCGACCGGCGCGGGGGAGAAAAGCGGTTGGGGCGCGAGCGCGCCTTCCCCCCCCCCGCGCGACGCATGTGGCCCGCTCTCGCGAGAGTAGGAGTTTTGGCGAGAGTTTGTGGAAGATGGCGCCTGTTGTGACAGGGTGAGTGCGGGGTCCCCTCAGGGCCGCCTCCTGCCGCTGCTCACGGGACGTCGCCCCTCGTCCGTGTCCCCGCAGCCCTGTAACCGGAGGGCTGAGCGGTGCTTCCTCAGGCGGCCGGGGCTCTTTTGGGGTGCCGGCCGCCCCGCCTGGTCCTCGAGGTCTGCTGGGCTCGGGGGGTCTCGGCTGGAGGGGATCTTGGACCGGGCAGAGTGGCGGGCTCTCCTCTGGGAGCTGCCTCTTCCAGGCTGGACGTTGGCCCCAGCGCCGCTTCCCCCTCCAGAGAGGGCCGCCTGATAGGCAGAGTGATAAGCAGCGAGAGGGGGGCAGCTGGGGTGCCTACCTAGCCCTGCTGTTGTTCGTGGTCTGGCCCATGATGTTGGCCTGGTGACTTTTGCCAAGGGAACGCGGCAGGAGACAGCCGCGCACAGTTTCCAGTACAAGAACGTCTGATATAAACGATTGCAATATAACGTACAGGAATTATAATTCCTGTGCATCATAATAGTTTTTTTCTGCACTTGGCCTTCAGAATACACAGCAGGGGAAATGTGAGACCGAGCCCGGTTAAGCAGAACAGAGTGGGATGTTTTCCACACGTCTTATTTGTGAGCTCCCATTGTGGAGGAATTCATCTGACAAAGCAACACTCACAAAACGGGTAGTTACCGGAGACCCCGTCTTTTCAAGGACTCTTTTCAGTCATTTATTTTTGTCCTCAGTTGCGTGTTTTCTGGGCATTGTACACGTGTGCATGACAGTGAGATGGTTTGTTCTTTGTATGTTTATTGAAAGCATTAGGATTCTTTGCACTTTTTGCAACATAGGTCACCCTATACTATTACATGAGTGTTGTTTTTGTCTATTACCAGAGTGTAACAGGTTTCTTGTGGTTGGTTGATGTGTGATAATAGTTTATGTTTCCTTGTTGCAGGTTATTCTTTGCTGATTGCTAGGTTCAGCCTTGGTGGCTCCTAAACACATTTATCCCATCAGGATCTAAGGGGGGTGGTGGTGGGGTGGGGTGGGGTGGGGTGGGGTGGGGGGGAGCTCGCTTCATCTAAGGCAGTAATGGCGAACCTTTTGGGCTCGACATGTCAGAAATTTGGCAAATGCATAACTTGACTCTGCTGCCATGTCAGTCCCTCCCCCCTCAACTGCAGTTGCTCTTTCTTTGGTCAAAATTGAACTTTTAAAATGTTTGAATTACCAATGCAAGTAGGGTTTCCAAAGGAATTGACAACGTGTGCCCTAAGGTAATGAAGGCATTCACAGAGGAAGGAGTTTGCATTCAGAAGAGCTTCATTGGATATGCTGCATCAGTTGGGCTATATAGGTATTGCTGGTTTTGGTTTGAGTTCAGGTGGCTAGTTGCATAGCATCATGTGGAGTTTCTCTACTACTAGGTTTGTGGTTAATGAGACGTTGTTTGCAAAATCACCTTCTGGTGTGGAAGAAGGGATGCCCCTCCTTTACATTGGAGAGGCAAGAGGAACTTGGAAAAGCTGTTGTGCCCACAATGCTTTCTGGGGAGGGTGGAGTGGGTGCTGTCTTCGTATTTTTCTCTGTAAGAGGAAGACCAGCAAATATAATTCAGTGCTTGGTATTTTAAGGACATGAATGCCAGTATCTGCAATAAGGTGCAGTCCTTTCAAATGAGAGCTATTGTATTAGCCGCATGATTACATGGTTAAACTGGTCATTGTATTGTGTTACATAACTTGCTCTCCCAGCTTTCTCCCAGCATTTTGGTGATAGTTCAGTAGCTGAACTATTCTCACAAACTGCGTGGGTCAGAAGTTATGTGTATACCTTGAACCTGCTGTGGGAAGTAAACTCCCTCTTTGTGAGTCAGGCTTTGGATTACGTTGACTGTTGTGAGGATGCTGAGCAATACCACGCTTCTCTGCTTGAAGAACTTGCCCCAGTTTTCCTTCTGGTGGCCTTCTTGAATCACAGCAGTTAAAAATCATTGCTCTGTTTCAATGTGCATCACACCTGTTATTGAACATTGATTGCGGGTTTGACAGTTCTCCTTTGTCCTTGCTCTAAGTTTTGAGTTTATCAGAGTTGTTATGCTTAACTTCCGTGATTGACTACTTAATCATCTGGTCACAGAACTCCTTGTCTTATGAGGTGGATTTAGGCTTTAAGGTGTGACATTTTTTTCATGACACAATTGTGCTGAAAGTAAATTCTTGTTGGTGAAAGGGCATATATAAAAATCACTGGTTTCCAAACGTCACAAGGAAAAATTTGCAGCTTTCGTGAATGTGACCTTGCTTGCAGCTTTATACTTTATTTCAAAACACATTACAGAAGTATCTAGCTTATTAATGTGTCAACTTGATTCTAGAAGACTCACTTGGTTTCAGCTGTCAGCAAGGTGTTGCTTTTATTGTGCTCTGATAAAGTAACACATTGATTGTTTTGCTTTGTAATCCATCACTTTCTCTAATCTCATACCATTGTTGAAGCAAGTCCTTGTTTCCTTTTATCCTCGGTGATGGCATGTTGTAACTTCCCCCCCCAAAGCAGGATTTGTTTCTTATGAACATACGAAAGAGCCTGCTGGATCAGACCAGAGTCCATCTAGTCCAGCACTCTGCTACTCGCAGTGGCCCACCAGATACCTTTGAGAGCTCACTTTGCCTAGGGTTCTTTGCCTAGGGTTCTAATGTTATGGTGGCAAGAGGAAAATGTGCTGTGGAGAGTTTGATTCAGCAGTTCTGTAGTCTGAACATAGATTTTTGTCTAGATCAAAGGTTCTCGGCCTGGAGGTTGGGATTCTCTTGCAGGGGAGTTATTAGAGTAAGCACCACCCAGAGCCCTTTGGCGGTGGGTGGTGCAGTAAATGTAAATAAATAAGATGGAAGAGAAGGTATAGTGTGAGCTTTGGGAGGACCAATGTCAAATTTGGTTTTGTTTGTGCATAATGTACAACCCAATTTGTTTCTCAGTAAAGCTATATTTTTTATAAATATAAAACATGAACAATAAAAATCAGCTTGGAGATTCTTTAATTTTATATTGGGATCCAGAAAGAAGTCTGAAGTTTCTTTGTAAGAGGGTTCTTGAGCATACCTTAAGTTTAGAAGCATGTCGTAAAGTTTGTGGACTATTCTAAATTCTGTATGTCTCCTTTTTCTTGTTTATGACTACGAATTGCCAGCGGCGTTCTCAGTGTCGAATCACAATTGCTCATAGTTTCAAATTCGTAAAAACTACAAAATTGTGTGTGAATATTTATTTATTTATTTAATTTATAGTTAGCTGCCTTTCTGCCTTATAGGAACTCAATAGGGCTCAGGGCTGCAAACATCATGAATCAGATAAAACAATGCAATAAAATCAATATAGACATCCAGCCGTAACAGTTAAAACTTACAACAGTAAAACAATAAAATAAACAGATGGCAGTAAAACTCCTTAAAAGACACCTATGGGAGGTCACGATGTTCCAGTCAGGCCGGCTGGCAGGATGTAAAAGCCTGGCGGAACAGCTCAGTCTTACAGGCCCTGTGGAATCACCAATGTCCCGCAGGGCCCTGATCTCGGGTGGGAGCTCATTCCACTGTGTGGGGGCCAGCGCCGAGAAAGCCCTGGCCCTAGTAGTGGCCAGCCGGATCTGTCTAGGGCCGAGGACCTCCAGCAAATCCCCCCCCCCCCCGGACGAATGGAGGTGGCTAGAGGAGCAGTATGGGGTGAGGCCCCCGTAGATATGTAGGTCCAATATGTAGATATGTAGGTCCAATATGAAGATATGTAGGTCTAATATGAAGTCAAGCAGAAGTGTTTTATTGGTTCACCATGTTATTTTTGGTCAGAAACATGCAAAATGTTAAATTTAAAGCAATCTTGTGAAGTCTGTATATTTGTACCTTGTTGCAACTAGTCAGGATAGGTGTTAAGGGCAGGAGCTGTTAATTTGGTAGAATCATTCCAAATGAATACTAGTTGATCAAACAAACATGCCTTTCATCCTTGTCCTCCAAGCAGCATGGTTCTTTTGACTGAATCTTTGCCATTTTTATGAGGAGACAGGGAGAAAAGACCACAGGTTTTCCAAGGAAAGGACGACTTCAGGAGCAATGCTGCAGAAATCATGCACGCCTTACATTTTCTGGATTTTGTATATCCAACCATGCAAGATGTGCAAGAGATGGATACACATTGGGATGCAAAGGTGATGATAAAAATGCAGGATTGATCTGTGTCAGCCACGAGTGGAGCATGACCCCAGATTTGGCACCAGGAAGCTAACGAGACCTGGCTGAAAAGAATCAGTGCTGCAAACTTCTGCACACTTCCACTGTCAAACAGTAGTTCACATTTTTATCTTGCTGTTCATTCAGTGAAACCTGTATGATGCACATGGTATTTCTCTTATTATACTCGTACCAATTCAGTGTAACAGATTAGGCTGAAGTGTGACTGACCGAAAGTCATCTAGTGAGTTGGTTCACAAGTATTCGAATTTGAATTTATCTACTGCACATGGAATTTGCATAAATTTAGGGTTGGAGCAAAGTTTGCACATGTTGTGCTGTATTATAATCCTCATAAATTTCAGTTTCAATTCATAAGTAGCTGGTGGACCATAGAGAGACAGAATTATTTCTGGAAAGTTAGGCAGGGAAGGTTTTGTAAAATGAATAAAAACTACCCCACCTCCAGATATGTATATGCCCCAAAGAAATTTAAAAGGGTAGGCAGCAGGCAATTAAAACTTTTTTTGTGGACACTTGGGTTGTGCTGTTTTGTCTAATAAAGTTATATTAATTTGCCCCAGCATATTTAAGATTACTTCTATC
Source organism: Sphaerodactylus townsendi (assembly GCF_021028975.2). Taxonomy (NCBI): domain Eukaryota; kingdom Metazoa; phylum Chordata; class Lepidosauria; order Squamata; family Sphaerodactylidae; genus Sphaerodactylus; species Sphaerodactylus townsendi. The sequence goes on from NC_059434.1 coordinate 13,075,328, forward strand.
ATCTTATCCTGTCACATTTTTTGATATTAATCAAGAAGTATTCTGGGCATATTTGCATTCTGTGTAACCAAGGTGCACAGAGTGGAAGCTGCCCCATAACTGGCTGTTGTTCTTGGTGTTTTCCCACTTTGGGAGACTTATCAGGGCCTAAATCTTAGGATCTTTCAGTAGTATTGTAAATTATCATTGTCAGGGATAAGTTTCTTTGGTGATGGAGTGATACTTACAGTTTTTTGGCTTTCAGTTAGAAAACTCAATGACAAGTTGAATTAAACTGTTAGCTTACAGTTATCCACTGACAGACTAAATGACTGTTTAATCAAGTGAGACCCCCCCTTCCCCCCGGGAATCCATAAGGAAATTAGTTAGTGCTAGCAGCTTGTGGTTTCCCTGTGTCAGACATTATACAGATAGAGGAATGAAATATTTTCATTCCTTAAGCAACCCCCTGGCACAGACTGGTCAGCTATAATACTGCAGTCAAAGTTCTGTTCGTGACTTGAGTTCGATCCCAGTGAAAGTCAGTTTCATGTAACTGGCTCGAGGTTGACTCGGTCTTTCAAGGTCAGTAAAATGAATCCTCAGTTTGCTGGAGGGTAAAGTGTAGATGACTGGGGATGGCAACGGCAAATCACTCTGTAAATATAGTCTGCCTGGTAAGCTCGTGATGTGACATCACCCCATGGGTGAATAACAACCTGGTGCTTGCTTGCACAGAGGACTACCTTTACCTTTAAGGAGGTAAAGAATTGGATAACTACAGCTGGGGTGCAGTTGACAGAAATAAGCTAAACCCAAAGGAATTTTATGGCACCATAAAGGCTAATAGATTTAATGCAACATAATTGTGTGATCAGACAAAGTGGGCTGTAGCTCATTAAAACTTACACTGCAATAAGTCTTCCAATCTTTAAGGTGGCGCAAGGGTCCTTTTTTTGTTGCAATTGAAAACAGTTGTAAGGTTATCAGCTGGTGAACTTCCCAGCTATGAAGAATTTTTAAATATTGAGATAGGTTAGCAGTTTAATTTTAAAATGTTTTCTCTCGTGCCTGATCTCCTTGGACTCCAGGTGGTAAATAATCCATCAACCAAGTTGTGAGGACGTAAACAGTTTAATTAACAACATTAGAACAGATTAAAAAAATACCTAAATTACAAATTTAAAATTATTCTGATTTAAAACACACAAGAACACACACACACAGAATCAGCAAACTCCCACACAAATCTACTGGTACAATTCATCCTCCCCTCCTTGATACCAGTAGATACTTCTGAGATATCTTCAAAGGCATCTTTGTAGAGCACATTATAATAGTTCATTGTGGAGATTATGGTAGCATTGATTGGTATATCCAGGGGACAGTTTATAAGCTAGGTGTAATTGAAAAAAATGCTCCTAGCACAGTGGTTCTCAACCTGGGGGTCGGGACCCCTTTGGGGGTCGAACAACCCTTTCACAAGGCTCGCCAAAGACTCTCTTCATCAGTGTTCTCCATCTGTAAAATGGATAAATGTTAGGGTTGGGGGTCACCACAACATGAGGAACTGTATTTAAGGGTTGCGGCATTAGGAAGGTTGAGAACCACTGTCCTAGCACAAGCACCAAACTGCTTATCCATTTGCAGGCTCAGGTCTAAGACCACCCATAAGCTCTTCACTTGTTCCGCTGCCGAAAGTCTAACCACATCGCTGGTAAATCAGCACCAGCCAAACATTCTGCCTTCCCAACTGACTGTCATCTCTGTCTTATCTGGATGAAACATGAGTTTGTTTATTCTGTGGCGTGTGACCACCGTACCTTTTTGACATGCTGGACCGTCACATGGTGCCTCTGAAGGCTTGGATTAAAATATTTAAAGCAGGGTGTCATCAGCATATTAGTGATTACCCACTCAGAAACTCCTGATAATCTTAAGAGCACTGGGAGTAAAACTCCACATATCAGGTTGCAACTTGTTGACCCTGCCTCTGTTATGTTAACTGTTTGTTTCCAACCTATGAGAAACAAGCAAAGAAAGTCCATGTTACCCCAAACATTGACTACAGCTGATCCACAACAGTATTCTGTTTGACTCCGTATCAAATGCCTTTGATAGGCTTCGATAGTATCAGCAATGATACTTTACCCTTATGAAGGATAAATCAGATCATCAGCCAGATACATAAATACTGTTTCAATCCCCGCCCTCAAGCCAAATTGAAATGAGTAGGGCAGATGTTTAAATTTTAAGACACCTTGAGTTCCTATAAGGCAGAAAGGCAGCTAGCTATAAATAACGATTCTACTAGAAGTGCTTGTAGGTTTTATCTGTAGTGTAAATGTGAAAAAAGATTAGCCACACCAGGAGGTAAAATATTGGCTATAAATTGCTGTGCTAGTACCCAAGCCACTAGTTTCTGGTTAACCAGCAATTTTGCTATAGGTCTTCCTCTGCATTTTGTATGAAGCAATATTACAGCATGTAGTGGGATAAAAAGAAAAGGAAGTAAGTCTATGGCAGGTGTTGGTTAGCTTCAGTCAAAAGAGCTATATGGGCTAATACCAGATGAGTAAGCTGAAATTTCCCACTGATACAGGGTGTTCTTTGAAAGCTAACTTTTACTTATTGCTGCAAAAGCTAGATGTGTTATTAATTTGAAGAGGATAAATGCCTTGACAGATAGAGTGTGAGTCATTAGGCGAGGTATATTCTGGGTGTCTACTAGGAAACTCAAAGCTTAAAGAACAAACAACTGAATCTTTCATACACTTCTTTCCCTTTCTATTCAAAGACAGATCGTTCATGTTTCCTCTGTGTACGAAGTGGTGTATCGGGTTGGCAATCAATTGCTCTTAAAGGGTCACAGAGCCAAAAGCTGTGATCTCATGCTTTTTGCTATTACATATTTGGAGCATCTCCGAATATATCAAAATAGCCCATTTGCTATTTCTCCCTCATGAAACTGGTTTAACTTGGTGCAGAACAAGTTTGTGTTTCCAAAGTGGAATACTTATAAGGTATTGTTATTCTTTGAGGGTGTAGCCCAAACTACTTTAGAAGAAGAGAAGAGTTGGATTTATATCCCCCCTTTCTCTCCTGGAGACTCAAAGGGGCCTACAAACTCCTTTCCCTCCCCCCTCATAACAAACACCCTGTGAGGTAGGTAGGGCTGAGAGACCTCAGAAGAACTGTGACTAGCCCAAGGTCACCCAGCTGGCATGTGGTTGAGTGCACAAGCTAATCTAGTTCACCAGATAAGCTTCCACAGATCAAGTGGCAGAGCGGGGAATCAAGCCCAGTTCTCCAGATTAGAGCATGCCTGCTCTTAACCACTACACCACACTGCTCTTAACCACTACACCACTCTGTTATCTCAGGCCTACCTGAGAAATGACTGGGTGGGCCTTCATCTTTTAAACCTACAGCATCCCCTGACTTTGGGGCTTCCTGTCTGGAGAGTCACCTGACACGGAAAAGATACAGTTGTTAGCCATGACTTTGTTTCTCTGTGTTCATTTAGCTTGTTATTATAATGCATTTCATTTACACCCTGCCCCCCCCACCCCCCCCCCCCCCCACCCCCCCCCCCCCCCCCCCCCCCCCCCCCCCACCCCCCCCCCCCCCCACCCCCCCCCCCCCCCACCCCCCCCCCCCCCCACCCCCCCCCCCCCCCACCCCCCCCCCCCCCCACCCCCCCCCCCCCCCACCCCCCCCCCCCCCCACCCCCCCCCCCCCCCACCCCCCCCCCCCCCCACCCCCCCCCCCCCCCACCCCCCCCCCCCCCCACCCCCCCCCCCCCCCACCCCCCCCCCCCCCCACCCCCCCCCCCCCCCACCCCCCCCCCCCCCCACCCCCCCCCCCCCCCACCCCCCCCCCCCCCCACCCCCCCCCCCCCCCACCCCCCCCCCCCCCCACCCCCCCCCCCCCCCACCCCCCCCCCCCCCCACCCCCCCCCCCCCCCACCCCCCCCCCCCCCCACCCCCCCCCCCCCCCACCCCCCCCCCCCCCCACCCCCCCCCCCCCCCACCCCCCCCCCCCCCCACCCCCCCCCCCCCCCACCCCCCCCCCCCCCCACCCCCCCCCCCCCCCACCCCCCCCCCCCCCCACCCCCCCCCCCCCCCACCCCCCCCCCCCCCCACCCCCCCCCCCCCCCACCCCCCCCCCCCCCCACCCCCCCCCCCCCCCACCCCCCCCCCCCCCCACCCCCCCCCCCCCCCACCCCCCCCCCCCCCCACCCCCCCCCCCCCCCACCCCCCCCCCCCCCCACCCCCCCCCCCCCCCACCCCCCCCCCCCCCCACCCCCCCCCCCCCCCACCCCCCCCCCCCCCCACCCCCCCCCCCCCCCACCCCCCCCCCCCCCCACCCCCCCCCCCCCCCACCCCCCCCCCCCCCCACCCCCCCCCCCCCCCACCCCCCCCCCCCCCCACCCCCCCCCCCCCCCACCCCCCCCCCCCCCCACCCCCCCCCCCCCCCACCCCCCCCCCCCCCCACCCCCCCCCCCCCCCACCCCCCCCCCCCCCCACCCCCCCCCCCCCCCACCCCCCCCCCCCCCCACCCCCCCCCCCCCCCACCCCCCCCCCCCCCCACCCCCCCCCCCCCCCACCCCCCCCCCCCCCCACCCCCCCCCCCCCCCACCCCCCCCCCCCCCCACCCCCCCCCCCCCCCACCCCCCCCCCCCCCCACCCCCCCCCCCCCCCACCCCCCCCCCCCCCCACCCCCCCCCCCCCCCACCCCCCCCCCCCCCCACCCCCCCCCCCCCCCACCCCCCCCCCCCCCCACCCCCCCCCCCCCCCACCCCCCCCCCCCCCCACCCCCCCCCCCCCCCACCCCCCCCCCCCCCCACCCCCCCCCCCCCCCACCCCCCCCCCCCCCCACCCCCCCCCCCCCCCACCCCCCCCCCCCCCCACCCCCCCCCCCCCCCACCCCCCCCCCCCCCCACCCCCCCCCCCCCCCACCCCCCCCCCCCCCCACCCCCCCCCCCCCCCACCCCCCCCCCCCCCCACCCCCCCCCCCCCCCACCCCCCCCCCCCCCCACCCCCCCCCCCCCCCACCCCCCCCCCCCCCCACCCCCCCCCCCCCCCACCCCCCCCCCCCCCCACCCCCCCCCCCCCCCACCCCCCCCCCCCCCCACCCCCCCCCCCCCCCACCCCCCCCCCCCCCCACCCCCCCCCCCCCCCACCCCCCCCCCCCCCCACCCCCCCCCCCCCCCACCCCCCCCCCCCCCCACCCCCCCCCCCCCCCACCCCCCCCCCCCCCCACCCCCCCCCCCCCCCACCCCCCCCCCCCCCCACCCCCCCCCCCCCCCACCCCCCCCCCCCCCCACCCCCCCCCCCCCCCACCCCCCCCCCCCCCCACCCCCCCCCCCCCCCACCCCCCCCCCCCCCCACCCCCCCCCCCCCCCACCCCCCCCCCCCCCCACCCCCCCCCCCCCCCACCCCCCCCCCCCCCCACCCCCCCCCCCCCCCACCCCCCCCCCCCCCCACCCCCCCCCCCCCCCACCCCCCCCCCCCCCCACCCCCCCCCCCCCCCACCCCCCCCCCCCCCCACCCCCCCCCCCCCCCACCCCCCCCCCCCCCCACCCCCCCCCCCCCCCACCCCCCCCCCCCCCCACCCCCCCCCCCCCCCACCCCCCCCCCCCCCCACCCCCCCCCCCCCCCACCCCCCCCCCCCCCCACCCCCCCCCCCCCCCACCCCCCCCCCCCCCCACCCCCCCCCCCCCCCACCCCCCCCCCCCCCCACCCCCCCCCCCCCCCACCCCCCCCCCCCCCCACCCCCCCCCCCCCCCACCCCCCCCCCCCCCCACCCCCCCCCCCCCCCACCCCCCCCCCCCCCCACCCCCCCCCCCCCCCACCCCCCCCCCCCCCCACCCCCCCCCCCCCCCACCCCCCCCCCCCCCCACCCCCCCCCCCCCCCACCCCCCCCCCCCCCCACCCCCCCCCCCCCCCACCCCCCCCCCCCCCCACCCCCCCCCCCCCCCACCCCCCCCCCCCCCCACCCCCCCCCCCCCCCACCCCCCCCCCCCCCCACCCCCCCCCCCCCCCACCCCCCCCCCCCCCCACCCCCCCCCCCCCCCACCCCCCCCCCCCCCCACCCCCCCCCCCCCCCACCCCCCCCCCCCCCCACCCCCCCCCCCCCCCACCCCCCCCCCCCCCCACCCCCCCCCCCCCCCACCCCCCCCCCCCCCCACCCCCCCCCCCCCCCACCCCCCCCCCCCCCCACCCCCCCCCCCCCCCACCCCCCCCCCCCCCCACCCCCCCCCCCCCCCACCCCCCCCCCCCCCCACCCCCCCCCCCCCCCACCCCCCCCCCCCCCCACCCCCCCCCCCCCCCACCCCCCCCCCCCCCCACCCCCCCCCCCCCCCACCCCCCCCCCCCCCCACCCCCCCCCCCCCCCACCCCCCCCCCCCCCCACCCCCCCCCCCCCCCACCCCCCCCCCCCCCCACCCCCCCCCCCCCCCACCCCCCCCCCCCCCCACCCCCCCCCCCCCCCACCCCCCCCCCCCCCCACCCCCCCCCCCCCCCACCCCCCCCCCCCCCCACCCCCCCCCCCCCCCACCCCCCCCCCCCCCCACCCCCCCCCCCCCCCACCCCCCCCCCCCCCCACCCCCCCCCCCCCCCACCCCCCCCCCCCCCCACCCCCCCCCCCCCCCACCCCCCCCCCCCCCCACCCCCCCCCCCCCCCACCCCCCCCCCCCCCCACCCCCCCCCCCCCCCACCCCCCCCCCCCCCCACCCCCCCCCCCCCCCACCCCCCCCCCCCCCCACCCCCCCCCCCCCCCACCCCCCCCCCCCCCCACCCCCCCCCCCCCCCACCCCCCCCCCCCCCCACCCCCCCCCCCCCCCACCCCCCCCCCCCCCCACCCCCCCCCCCCCCCACCCCCCCCCCCCCCCACCCCCCCCCCCCCCCACCCCCCCCCCCCCCCACCCCCCCCCCCCCCCACCCCCCCCCCCCCCCACCCCCCCCCCCCCCCACCCCCCCCCCCCCCCACCCCCCCCCCCCCCCACCCCCCCCCCCCCCCACCCCCCCCCCCCCCCACCCCCCCCCCCCCCCACCCCCCCCCCCCCCCACCCCCCCCCCCCCCCACCCCCCCCCCCCCCCACCCCCCCCCCCCCCCACCCCCCCCCCCCCCCACCCCCCCCCCCCCCCACCCCCCCCCCCCCCCACCCCCCCCCCCCCCCACCCCCCCCCCCCCCCACCCCCCCCCCCCCCCACCCCCCCCCCCCCCCACCCCCCCCCCCCCCCACCCCCCCCCCCCCCCACCCCCCCCCCCCCCCACCCCCCCCCCCCCCCACCCCCCCCCCCCCCCACCCCCCCCCCCCCCCACCCCCCCCCCCCCCCACCCCCCCCCCCCCCCACCCCCCCCCCCCCCCACCCCCCCCCCCCCCCACCCCCCCCCCCCCCCACCCCCCCCCCCCCCCACCCCCCCCCCCCCCCACCCCCCCCCCCCCCCACCCCCCCCCCCCCCCACCCCCCCCCCCCCCCACCCCCCCCCCCCCCCACCCCCCCCCCCCCCCACCCCCCCCCCCCCCCACCCCCCCCCCCCCCCACCCCCCCCCCCCCCCACCCCCCCCCCCCCCCACCCCCCCCCCCCCCCACCCCCCCCCCCCCCCACCCCCCCCCCCCCCCACCCCCCCCCCCCCCCACCCCCCCCCCCCCCCACCCCCCCCCCCCCCCACCCCCCCCCCCCCCCACCCCCCCCCCCCCCCACCCCCCCCCCCCCCCACCCCCCCCCCCCCCCACCCCCCCCCCCCCCCACCCCCCCCCCCCCCCACCCCCCCCCCCCCCCACCCCCCCCCCCCCCCACCCCCCCCCCCCCCCACCCCCCCCCCCCCCCACCCCCCCCCCCCCCCACCCCCCCCCCCCCCCACCCCCCCCCCCCCCCACCCCCCCCCCCCCCCACCCCCCCCCCCCCCCACCCCCCCCCCCCCCCACCCCCCCCCCCCCCCACCCCCCCCCCCCCCCACCCCCCCCCCCCCCCACCCCCCCCCCCCCCCACCCCCCCCCCCCCCCACCCCCCCCCCCCCCCACCCCCCCCCCCCCCCACCCCCCCCCCCCCCCACCCCCCCCCCCCCCCACCCCCCCCCCCCCCCACCCCCCCCCCCCCCCACCCCCCCCCCCCCCCACCCCCCCCCCCCCCCACCCCCCCCCCCCCCCACCCCCCCCCCCCCCCACCCCCCCCCCCCCCCACCCCCCCCCCCCCCCACCCCCCCCCCCCCCCACCCCCCCCCCCCCCCACCCCCCCCCCCCCCCACCCCCCCCCCCCCCCACCCCCCCCCCCCCCCACCCCCCCCCCCCCCCACCCCCCCCCCCCCCCACCCCCCCCCCCCCCCACCCCCCCCCCCCCCCACCCCCCCCCCCCCCCACCCCCCCCTCCCCCCCCCCCCCAACCCCCCCCCCCTCCCCCCCCCCACCCACCCCCCCCCCCCCCCCTTCCCCGCCCACCCCCCCCCCCCCCTACCCCCCCCCCTCCCCCCCCTTCCACCCCTGGACCCCCCCCTCCCACCCCCCCCCCCCCCCTCCCCCCCCTCCCCCCCCCCTTAACAAATCCCCCCCCCCTCCCCCCCCCCCCCATGCATAGCCTCATAATCTTATGCGTACAGAGTTTAAGTTTTAGATTGATTGAAAACAAAAAGATGAATTTTCTTGTTCAACAGCTTTGCATGGATGTTTTCAATAATACGGACAACAGGGTGGAACCTTGAGGCTTCCCACAAATCAGTTCTTATTGGAGTGGAGCCATGTAAATAAACTTACATTGGAGAATTGCTATTTTAGTTGAATTATTGAGTTGGAGTCTTATCGTACTTGAGTCTGCATTCCTAGGAACTACCATGGGAATTGTGAGCAGGTGTGGCTTTTATTTGGTGTAGTAGAAAGCTTTGTTTAAGCTCCCTTTTCTCTTCATTGTAGTCCAGTCATCTTGCTAATGATCTTTTTCAGCTCCTACAAGAGTTTTTTAAAAAAACGATTGCAATATTTATACTCATTCAAATTTTGCTGTTCACCTGATAGGTTTGCAGCTCTTTCCTGCGTTTCCTTTCAAAGTGATCAAACTTTTTCCATGACCATCAAATGTTCCTTTTTCAAGAATAAATATGGTCATCAATTCTGTCTGCTATTGAACAATGGCCATTTGCTTGTTACTAGAATAGTGAAATGGGAGTCACCCGCAGACAAGGATCTCTCATGTATGTGTATGCCACCAAATCACAGTTGACTTACAGTGACCCCAGCAAGGGATTTTCAAGGCAAGAGAGAACCAAATGTGGTTTGCCATTGCCTTCCTCTGCAGAGTCTCTCCTGGGGCGATTCCGCACAGGAGTAAAATAGGTTCGACCCAGTTCCCTGAGAAGGTACTGACCTAGGTCGAAGCCATTGTTGTTCCCCACTGCAACCAGCTTGATCCCAGCTCGGAGGGCGGAATCATCCTGTGCCTCTTTGCCGCTCCGTTCCGATTGGCTACTGTTCTACGGCCATGTTCCGTCTATCCCCACACACATTATAAAAAAAACTGCCACAGGAATGGAGGGACGAAGGTGGCGTTTTTTGATTGGCCAGCTGTACGCATGCCCGAAACACTCAGCTGTGATTGGCTGAATGGGGGACTCCTGGCACCAGAGATTCCGCACTTTACTGGAATTGAGCTGAGTTCAGCGTGGTTCCCTGAAAAAGTAGTAGTTCCCAACTGGAGTTGGAAATTTGACCCTGGTTGTCTCCTGTTCAAGTACCAACCTGCTTAGCTTCCAAGGTCAGATGAGATTGGGCTGTACCATGCCATCTTCCATTCTGGAATCTTTACACCATTTTGTCAGCTTACAAACACACACACACTATGGACTGAACAGGCTTGTTGCCATCCACTAGACATGGGACACTGAAAGTGGCTGGGAACCTTTTGAAAGAGGGAGAAACCAAAATGGGGAGATTGTTTTTCGGTATTGGTGAGTGTTGGTATGCTGTGTGGAAGACTCCCGGAGTTTTTATTTGGATTACAGGAGACATACTAAGTAATTGCCCGATTAAACACTCCCTAATGATTTGCCCATCTCAAGGGTTTTCAGTTGCAAAAGGTTAGAGTCCCTAAAGCATCTTGAAATGTGGATGTGTGTGAAAATGGAATTGCGGACATGAGCCGTGCAGCATATGCTCACCTTCCCCCTCCTCTTCCTCCATACAATATAGAGAGGAGGTGAAAATAAATCCCTTTCCTCCCATATTGTATCACTCAGGTTCTGGGCTAGCTTGCTTCTCACCTAACTTAATTTTTGTAATCAGTATAGGAGCACCATTGCACTAAAGCACCAGATTTCTGAGACTCATGGCTGGTTGAGAGGAAAACTTCATTTAGTCCTGGATCTCAGCAGTCAGGCAGTATTGTGCTAATGTACCCGGGGTATTTTCTAAATGCCCCCACCCCTGCTTGTAATAAAAGCAACTGATAAAATATATCTGTTTCCTGTGAGCTTTTGGATTCTTTCTTATTTTTTTAGGGGAACCATTTGAGTGGACATCCTTTCTTTGTGCGTGTTGGTACTTTGCAGGTGGCAATTATAGAGAGAATGACTGGGATTCTCCTCTCATTCATGCATCTGAAGGAAAGCCTTGATTAAATTCTGATTGCAAGACGTCTGCAGTCCATAATTGCCCACAAGACGCTGCCACTGCTCTTCAAGTTGCCTTTGTGGGACAAATGGTTAATTATTTAAGCTTGTTTAGTTAGGGCCTTTTCTTTTTCCTGGACTTTAATGACTGTCCTGCATGTAATGAAATGATTTTGAGCATTCTTGCAAGAGTAAAGGCTATACCTTTGGAATTGCTTTAGGAAAAACTCCATTTTAGAGGAGGTTTGGTTTGTGTCTTGAGTGGATGTTGGTTCAAGAAATACAAGACTAACACTCCTTTAGGCATATTAAACTAGTTGTGTGGTTCACTGACTTATTTTTAGGTAGCATTTGCAGTTAGTGTGTCTTTTTGCAGCTTCTTTATGCTGCCATAAAGTTGAGTCAAATTATATTATAGGTTTCATGCATCTGTCTGGAACAAAACACTTAATGGCATAATGTGTTGCAATGAATAACTTGCAACTGCGACAGCATTTTCTACCACCAATGTTTTTGCTAAACACTTCAACATCCTCTGCTGATGACTACAAGGAACTAAATCTGAAATGCCCTTTTACTGATGTTTCCAGCATTTAATTTTTGAGAAAATTTAAACTAACTCTGCATTTATTTGAGAGGTACAATTTAGTTGCTTATATTTTGAAATGGGTAACAAGCTTGCCATTGGTAACCTTCTCATTGAAGAACCCCTTCACCCTTCTAATTAGAGGTCTGTATGTTTCGGCTGACTGACCTTCGTACCTAGCCAAAATTTGTGGCCACCTTTGCCCCTGCTGTTCTCCTATTTCAGGTAAAGGTGGGGCCTTGTCTCTAATGTCAGGGTAGGTTTCAGAGATGCTTGGAAGAACTTAGCCTTTTCTCTGCTTCTGAGCATCTTTGAAGCCACCGATGTGGTTTTCCTGGAACGTTTTACTTAGCAAATGTTTTCATGCTCAGAGTAGAGTGTGATCTGATTTAGTATGTTTGTTTTGACTTTTACTTAGTCAATTAAATTTTAGCAAGACTGTTTAATTAGAGGGAAAATAAAATGAGTGTGGTTCCAATGTTATATTGAGACAAATTTAGAGCTTTCTCTGAAATATTAGTTATAATAGCACTTGCAGAATTTAGAGTTAATATAGCACGGACTTCCCTGAACTTGTTTTAAATGTCTAAAAATCCTTAAGATGCTGAAAGAAGTAAATGAATGAATCTTAGCACACCCAAAATACTCTACATGACATGCCGTAGATGTGATTGTTCATTCATCTATTTCAAGCTAACCTGCTTCACGAAGTTCACTTGGATGCCTAAGTTTTATTGTTGCTCTCTATGGTGTTACTTGGTAGTTCCATATCAGCTTAGTGATCATAAGGTTTAATAGGGAACACATAAATGGAAATGTCAACTTTGGTCTTGATTTGACTTGCATAGCCAGTCAGGCAACTTTCTTGATTCGTTTTTAAAATATCTGGATTATGTGTTTTGTGGAACAGTGAATCTTTGGGAAATCTTCTGTGGAAAATAAAATGCTGACGAGTTTTCCATTCCACACCTCTGTTTTAAACCCATGGGAGGAGGCTTAGAGTAAACCCTCACCCATATGTCTTGCAGAGCTGTGTCAGCAATGTGCATGCACTTGCAAGAGTTATTTAAAAAGTTTCATTCCATTATTTCCCCCAAGGAGTTCAAGGTGGTGTATGTGCCTGCCACGTTTTATCCTTGCAACAGCCTGCTATCAGTACTAAGAGGAAATTCATGCATCTGAATGTAATTATGAAGTTAGTAGCATCCCCCAGCTACAAACCTGTTCCTGCAGGAATTGTGCAACCCAGTGTAGACAGGCTGACTCATCAGTAGCTGATTTCTCTCATTGACCACTTGCTTGTCAGTCTTGTCTGGATTGCCCTTCATTTATTACAGCATCCAGCCTGTCGCTAAGACGAGACGTTTGCTCAGAATGGCTTCTTAATTTTTATATAAAGGAGAAAACATTCTGCAGGCTTATAATGGATTGGGGCAGGGGATAGGGAGGTAATTTGGCAATCCAATTTCACTTTCCAAAAACTCCCTTCACAGGATTTGCTAAGCACTCAGAGCTAGAGCAGCCTCCTCCCCACACCCCTCTGTAATGAGATGTTTTATTCCTGCATCCAAATAAAAAAAATCTGGATTAATTAGCTTTCTAAGATAGTACAAAAAAATGGTGAGTTCTGTTCTTGAACTAATCCCAGCAAACCAGACAGAAAACCTGCAGAGAATTTTGTGTTTTATTGAAAAATAAAATCTCTTTATTAGACAAGACCTTAAAAATACAATCACGTTAAACTTCACCTTATAGCCACTGCAAAAACAGGTGGCAAAAATGTCAAAACATATTAAAGGAAATAAATTTTAAAACACACTAGCTTTCAGCCTATGGCCTTAAACTGCTTTTAGGAAATGTTCTATACACCCAAGTCTCTCACACCCCAAAAATTCACCAAATCTCTTCTGAGAGTTCCATTCATAGATATTTGCTTTGCTTATCGCATCGATGCATTTTTCTAGAAAAACAGCAGTCTTATCTGAATCTCTCTGAACTTGTGATCATCATCTCGATAAATACCGTATATACTCGCGTATAAGTCGACCCGCATATAAGTCGAGGCACCTAATTTTACCACAAAAAACTGGGAAAACTTATTGGCCAATTTCGCGGCTATGTTTGATTGAGGATAAGGAAATGCACAGCGTGATTGAGTGGAGTTAAATGTTTTTGAATATTTATTTCAAAGAAAAACAGTAAACTGGCTCTGTAAGTGGAAAAGAGGGTCAACAAGAACAATATGATATCAACAATAACTTTAAAAGTACAAAAACCTTAGCTCAACCAGCAACCAAGCTAAAACACAAGAGTTAAAATCCTTCAAAACTGGATTCCTCATCATCATCTGTATGTCCAAATTATATGGCAACCGATTTTAAGAGGAATGTATCAGAAATAGAAAAATCTACTATTAGTTTCCATTGTGGACGATGGGGGATTAGGGCAAATCCCCATGCAGAGTCATCAGCACAACTTTGGATCCCCTGACCTGAACTTGCAAACCTGGCTGGTATCATAAAGAGACTCAAAAAAGGAAGTAAGGACCAGTAGGTTTGGTGACGTTTCATTCAGAAGATCCAAAATTATAGACCCTCAAAATAATAGCCCCATCTACTAATAAGAAACTCCCATTAGAAAACAATGGGGAATGGGGCCTGCCGCCTCCTTTAGGGAGTCCATTACGCTTTGGACCCCCAGAACCAAACTTTACCTTAAACTTGGCTGGAAATTTATCATCAGGAGAGTCTTCCGGGAATCACCCTGAAATTTTAATTGCCTCCTGCTTATCAAAGCGGCGCCCCCTGCTGGCCAGCCGTGATAAAACACAAAAAATTGTAATGAAGCGCATATAAATTGAGGGGAGCTTTTTCAGCATTAAAATGTAACAGAAAAGAATTCCGGCATGAAGTATATACGGTAATTGGTTCTTAACTATTGCTGAGCTAATCAACCTGTTGCATCTAAAACTACATCTGATATGTGCTCCTAAACTTTTCTAAAGCAAGATTAGAAGTCTGAACTTAACTTTTAATCTCTGTTAAAAGGCAATAAACCCAGTATTTCTGCAACTTTAAAATTAGTTGTCAAAGGCAATAGAAAAACCTTATGCAGTCAGAGTTCACCAAGAGTTGAACCTTGTCTGAGTGCACACTACAAGAAAACATGCACAACCAGCAAGAAGGCCGATAATACAATCAAAATCCTGCTACTCTCCTTTGATACTCTGCTTCCCTCATGTCCTGGAACTTTTTTGGACTTCAGGGCATTGCAGGGGGGTGTTCGTTGCCCTTTTTTTCTTCGGTTAATTTCCAAAGTCATATTTTTGCATACAGCTGAGAATTTCACTGAGTATGTAGGTGTCAAAACCTCCTAATCCAAGGGATTTTGGGGATGAAATTAATAAAACTAGAAATTCGACACAGAATTTGGTATCACATCCTCACACCCCAGTTTTAATAGCTGCCACCAGCCCATTTTCACCACCCAAACAGCCCAGAAGCCAAGGGGCAATCTTCCACCCTTCCTCAGATTGAGGCCAAGAAAGTCATCCCTGCAAGGGAGGCCACTTGCGGCATGAATTTCACAAACCAACCTGATGGCTACAGCCATGTCGGCCTAGGAACTGGAATTAGATTGAAGCCGTCTGAAGACAGAACACCACAAGGTATAATTAAAGTGATGTATTAAAATTGTGCAAGAATATTTCTAAAGAGAACAGCAAGCAAATGAGGATTAAAACAACAAAGGCTGAATCAAGAGGGCTAAGTACATAGCAGTTACTGGATGTTGTCCTTCTGACTGACTGGTGATGTCAAATTAATCACGAAGCCCTGTTGCTATCCAAACGACCCAGCGGATTAGAATGAGATGAAGTGGTAGGACCCTTCCATTTCTCCCCGATGGCAAGGCTCCTAGTTTCATCTGCTAACTTAATGGGATGTGGCTCCACTGATCTTGCCCTTGGAGACTGAGAAGGGAGTCTGGATAGTTGCTGCCTCTATCACTCACCTGGTCCTTATCTCAGTTGCAAAAGGTAACAGCTTTGCTGAACCTCAAGCAACAGCACAGTTACTTTCCATTCTAAATTTTTTAGAAGGCTGAACTTAATTTTTAATCTCTATTAAAAGGCAATAAATCTAGTGGGGCAGGAGCCGGCCTGCAGGGAGGCGGGGGGGTAGAACCAAGGCAGCTTAGAGGCGTAGCATACCATTTTGTCGCGATGGGGGCATTAAGCGGAATTCTTCGCTGGTCGGAGACTCGCCTTCCTCAGATGCAGTGAAAGAAAGAAAAGTGTTTTCCTCATTTTTGCCTCAGTTACACAGATAGAAATATAGTTCATAAATAACTTGGGATGACAATACAGAATGAACTAACTTGTTCTGCCACCGTTGCGCTTTTGCAAATTGGAAAATTGCAGTGGAAAGAATGAGCGCAGAAGCACATTAAACTAAGATGTTGTCTAAAGTTCTAAAGCTGGATTTACAAATCTGCTCCGAGTAATTACCATTTGGATAATCAGCGGTTCTGGAACAAAAGAGGCAGGTCCCTGGATATATTATAGCATCAGGAAATTGGTGGGGTTGTAGCAGGCTAAAATAGAAATTGCCCGTGTCCAGCAAACAGAAAATGTAGACTCTAGCGTGGATTCTGATGTTTTGGAAGCACTGCTGGTAAACCATTTTACGTAAGATGGAGCCCTTGGACTTTTCTAGCCACTGTTTATAGTTAGCTGGGACTGCATGAAAATTAGTTTGTTACGTCCTTTTGCCTTTACATAGTGCTTGTGATGTGACATTTGCCTGCTTGTTCTGTGAAGTGACTGAGACGACATGGTCACAGGAAGGTCGGCTGGCTTAGCTGAAATGGTACAAGGTTGTGTGACAAATTTGGGCCTCAAAACAAACTTGTAAAAAAAAAGAACCTTGAACTGAGCGTGTGAGACAGTTCACTCACATCTTTACTAGAACCATAACAATGAAAGGACAAAGGATACTGGAAAGCCTTATGGGTGAGAAGGGTGCTGATGGATGGCTTTTAATACTCGGGTTGGGGAGAAGGAGGACACATAAGCTTAGAGCTTCCTACGGTTGTATCCTGCAGAGACCCAGAATCCCAGAGGATCAAATACCCTGCACCAAGGTACCGGCTTTTATCACCGTAGACATTCATATATAATAGTATACTTCCCCTTTCAACGGCCGTTTACCAGAGAATTATCACTCAAGTTAGAGATGTACTGAATCCCAAAGGAGAGCCTTGCACTGATGTATGGTAGATCATAACCTGCCTCAGGGGAGACCTTTTCAGATCCAGGGATTCATCCGGATGCCAGTTTACTGGGAGGAGGGCAGACCTTTCGGGACAAGCTTGCTCTTGGTCTGTGGATCCAAGCTAAGTCCAACAAGAGTATCACTTGGCTGGAGCAGTCAGCCGCCTGGAACTGAGATATGTACATCAAGATGAACAGTGTCACTTAAAAGCTGAGTCCGACATCTACTGCCAAGGGAATTGGAATCAGATCCTTATACATGAAAGGGGCTGTACCTGCTTCTCTTCAGGCACAGCACATCATTACAGGCTGCGATGCAGGGGTTGACTGGACCATCAGCCACTAGATCCTCAGATCCAAACTGGATAGGCTTTCCAGCAAGGAGATAAATCAGAAAAGAGCTCAGGAGGTGAAGACCACCAGACCTTGGCAGGCCCTGGAGGGACTTAGCAAAGCCTATCCTCCAGCATGCTCAGATGTGGCAGGTCTAATATGCGCTGGTGCCTCTCCCTGACCAGGGGCTTTTTCATCCACTCCAGTGATCTCCCGTTCATCAGGAAGGCCAAATGAGAGGGAACTGAACTGATAGTAGTGGTGCCTGGTTGACCAGAAAAGGCCGGGTTCCTCAGTTTCTTGGAAGTATCAGCACAGTAACCTTAGCAGTTCCAGTATTTCCAGTCCTGCTGCATCAAGGTCTTCTTCAAGGTTGGCAGAAGCTGGCCATCTGGAGATTGGCCTGCAGGGTTGTTTAAATTAGAGTCTGCAGGATTTACCCGTGAAAACATTGCTCAGAATGCAGGATACAAATTAGCGAGGATTTATAGCGATTTTACAGGGAGAATCTTTTGTATGCTAACTTTTAAGTATGAGAACACAAATGAGCCTTTGGATCCGTGCTTCCATTCTGATCTTTTTGTTTCTGCGGGAAGAGTTGATCCTTTAGGCTTTAGCACCATCCAAAGGCAAACTGTACTGCTAAATTACATTCTTACATCCATTTAATGATCTACTGCTTTCTAAACACTTTCACGTAAAGCCATTTCTGAGGTGCAAATAGCCTCCCCCACTCCCCCATTTTGACTCCTGGGAACTCCACATGGTTTTGCGGGCTATAATGCAGCCTGTTTGAGCCCTTCAGTGAAGTCTGTTATTACTTTTCACAGTTGTTTGGGCCAGTTGAAAGGTATCGAGAGCAGAGGCCCTGAGAGGTACCTACTATGGACTGAGTGTCGCAAACACACTTCTCTCTATGATACACCTCTCAAGATGCCAACCACAGATGCAGGTGAAACGTTAGGAACAAGATCTACCAGACCACAAGCACACAGCCCGGAAAGCCTTCGACAATACTTGGGGCCATTATCTGCTGGAGTTGGATTCATTCATTCATTCATTCATTCATTCATTCATTCATTCATTCATTCATTCATTCATTCATTCATTCATTCATTCATTCATTCATTCATTCGACTTTTATACCGCCCATCCCTGGAGAGCCCTTTACAAGGGTAAAGTGGTGCTGTGAACAGATCAGTCATAATCCCAAGAGATCAATCTACTATCCTTCTGCTCTAACACAACACGTCCTGAGGAGAGGTTCTGGCACTTACTGGATTTAAATGGAAATTTACATGCTTGCACCTACGGGCTGTCAAATTTTAAGAAATTGTGGAGGCAGGAAGGCATCTAAAAATATTTGAGTAAATGGCTCAGGGGCTGTATTAGGAAACCTCAGAGCAGGAAGGAGTCGAGGTTCCAGTAGGCTGTACGGTGCATTTCATCAGAAGTGCAGCTACTACATGCTACAACACGAATGCTCCAAATTAAGAGACTTGCCTGTGGGGAATCAATATCAGTATGTGTGAGATGCTACGGAATTGACTTCACTTAGTTGCTCGTGTCTTTCATATGGAGAATCCTCCTGCATCTTGTCTGGTTGAAGAGGGGTTTGGGATCGCAGATTTTGGGCATCCCATCAGGGATGTCTTCCATCCTCCAAGTCAGAATGGTTCAGCGGACTTGCTGTAAAACTGTTCTGCTTGGAGACTTGGAGGACATTTTTCCTCATCTTGAGTTAAGCAGCCGGGAGGACTTCATCCTAACTGGGAATGAATTCCTGTTTTTAAATCTTTGCTTCCAGTACAGGCTACGACCTTGTTGACCGTTCTTCTGCTATGTTTTCTTGCTGTTGCTTTCTTGGGGAGTCCCTCCAGTTAGTGTGATTTTAAATCCTTTGTACTTTGTTGGAGTCCAGTATTTCTAAGCTATCAATAACCCAACTATGGAAGCCTCTGAACTGAAGGAAGAAGGCGCCACCTGGCAGTGGACACATCAAATTGCAGTCTCGTTTCTAGCGTATAGTGCAGGGGTAGGGAACCTGCGGCTCTCCAGATGTTCAGGAACTACAATTCCCATCAGCCTCTGTCAGCATGGCCAATTGGCCATGCTGGTAGGGGCTGATGGGAATTGTAGTTCCTGAACATCTGGAGAGCCGCAGGTTCCCTACCCCTGGTATAGTAGTATCTAGGAAGGGGCAAAATGTAATCCATACATATTACACTCGTGCCTTGTTTTTAATCTTGTTAATGAGCCGTTACCTCTGTGTCCCTGCAGCTTGCTGTATTGTCAGTTGCCTTGCATAAGATGGGATATAAAATTTTTAAATAATTGATTAACAGTGGTGGGATCCAAAAATTTTAATAACAGGTTCCGACAGTGGTGGGATTCAAACAGTGGCGCCGCCGCACACACGCACCTCCAGTCCCTATTGGACAGGGAGGTTGCTTTAGTAACCCCTTCTCAGCACTCAGAAAAAATTAGTAACCACTTCTAGAGAAGTGGTGAGAACTGGTTGGATCCCACCTCTGTATCAATAAAGGGTATCTGTCATCATCAGCCCAGTTCTGGGATGTGGGATGCTCTCTCCATAGACTGCTTCCTCCCTTCCTGGGACTATCTGTTCTTTATCTCTTAGTCTTGTTTTCCAGGGGAGGCCTAATTAGACACCTGCTAGCTTTTGCATTTCAAAGTGTTGGGGAGTTTTGAGCTAAGTGAAAGCTGCATTGTCTCCTTCCTGCGAGGGGCATCATTCCCCCTTGGGAACTAGTGCCAGGGGGTGGTGTTGTGTGACGTGTGTCAGACTCTCGAACGTGGAAATAACAGAGACCGTAGGAAAGTCCAAAAGCAGTTTATTACAGGTGATGTGAAGAGTAACAATGTATAGCAGGATCTGAGCTAGAGAGCTCAGAACCAGGACTCGTATCTTTTAAACCCCCCCCCCCCCCCCCGGTTTGGCCCACACCAAATGTCCATTACAGTTTCTACTACAAAGCTACAAAGACCTGGGAACCTTTCACACCTCTTTGAGGATGGGCTGGTGCCAGGAGATTGCTAACAGGAGATTGCGAGGAAGGAAAGAGGGAAACAGGAAAACAATTGCAAATCACACACAGCAAGACATCAAGATACAATGTGGAGGGGAAGGGAGTGGGGTATCACGGAAGATGCTTTGACGCCTAACTTTAGTTCGGTCAGTAGAAGTCTAAATGGTTTTTTCTGATGCTTTTTAAATAAAAGAAACCATCTGAATATGAAGTCTTGTTATTGAAGTCCAGGCGCACGGTAGTATCCTTCATCTCTCTTGATAGAATGTAAGTCCAGTCTGCCATTCCCTTGCTCCCTCATTTTGTCCTCAAGTTAGTTCCAAGAGATAGGTTAGGCTGAGAGGAAGTTATTAACACAAGGTCATTTAAGGCATAATCTTAACCCAAGGCTTCCTAATCTATGTTCACTGATCTATCTGTTACAAAATAGCATTGCATAAACTACTACACGAAGATTGTAAAAGATTAGTTCAGTTTCTGCTGATCTGTAGATAATTTCCAGCTTCCTGAAACAGTCAAGGGTCTTCCTGCACCCTCGTAGATCATATCTGTAAAACTGAATTAAACCTTCTAATTGTCTTTTCAGCAGTTATCTTGCTCATACCAAAGTGTTGCAGTAAATGGTGGACAAGATGATCTACTTGTCTTTTAAATGGCAAATAATCCTTTGACATAATTCACAAGATTTCTCGTCTCAAAATCAGTTTGTACAAGATCAGTGACTTTAAATTCTAACCTTTCCATTTTAACTCCATGGATTTCAGGGAATTCAAAATGTGCTTGAAATGAATTGTTCTGTTTTTTCACTTGTTACTTTTATTTCCTGATCTATTATCTATTTTTCTAAGTATAGACAATTTCTTACCTTTAAAAAAAGTCCATTCCCAGTTTCTGCACTTGAAAGTTCCTGTTTGGGGGTGGGCTTCCCCCCCCCCCCCCAGTTCCACATACGTTTTGCTCCCTGTAGTGGTGGTTTCAGCATCAAAATTTATAGCTAGTGTAAAAGCCTGCAGTTGAAATCTCCAGAGAGAAATGCTGGGTATAGCTTATTTGATGTTGATTCAACCACTAAAGGGAACAAAACATGCGCAGAACTGATCTTACCCTTCAAAGAAATAGGAGCTTATAAAGAAGGACACTAAGAATGTGGGAAAGCCCACAGTTTCCTTAAGCCATTTCTCAGGTGTTGTGTTGAGTTGAAGGGAAATCTACAATACATGCCAATCAGTTTGTTCTTTTTGTTTGTCTTTAAATTATAAAACCTATTTCTGGTAGTTGATGTCGCTTTGCTAGTTGACAATGGTCCTTTTTGAAGGCATATTTTTCTGGCTTTCTAATACCTGAACACCATTGTTGGCTAGCATCTAAACATAAAATCCAACTTTTCAATCTTTTTTTCCCCACAAATTTGCTTGGACTTCGATGGGAAAAACCTTCAGACTTATTTTATGCTATGTCCACTTCATTGAAACACGTCTTCTCTTAATCTGAGTCACAAAAGGTATCATCTGTGCTGTGGCATATTGAACCACAGTATTTCATTTAAAATTAATTGGTGAGTTTTGTCTTCAGTTGTCAAACGTGAGAAGCCCCATTCAACGATATTATAACACCAAGCTGGTGGATTATTGGATAGGAGTAGCTTTAGATTCTTTGGAGGAATTCACTCAACATTTTTTTTGTAGCACCACAGAGCAGCTAGTTGTGCTGCGCTTGAATAAACTTCAGATACATTTATGGCTGGACGTTTGGGTAAACCCAAATTTTTAAAACCCTGGAAAAAGCTACTTCTGCTTTTTTGGAGGGTTTTTTTTTTGTCCAAAAAAATCCCAGGATATTCGGCAGAGCCGAATAGTTTGGTCCTATCAACAGCTGAATAGGTCTTGGCTTATTTCAGCTTTCAGAACTGCCTGAGGGGATTGAGTCTCCTGATTCCTGTAGGCAGCTCTTCTGTGCTGCCTGGGATACCTGGGTTTCGAGACAGGGAGGGAGCTGGCATAGGGGGAGGTGGCGGTCAAGAGGGCGGGCGAGTGTTGCTTAATACCCCCCCCCCCATTTTTTTGGAAACTCAAAAAAGCTGGCATGTTGGTTTAACTTTTTGGGTTTTTTCAAGCTGAACCTGAAAAAAAATGCTGCACACCTGAAAAAAATGCTGCATACCCCAAAGGAGTGTTCAAACTTTTGATATCTCTAGTTTATGGAGACTTTCCATCTTTTTGCCATGATAACTTTTTTCAGTATCTGTCTTCATCTAGGACAGTGGTTCTCAACCTTCCTAATGCCGCGACCCTTTAATACAGTTCCTCATGTTGTGGTGACCCCTAACCCTAACATTTATCCATTTTACAGATGGAGAACACTGATGCAGAGAGTCTTAGGCGACCCCTGTGAAAGGGTCGTTCGACCCCCAAAGGGGTCCCGACCCCCAGGTTGAGAACCACTGATCTAGGAAGTTGAATTCTGAGGTTCAGCGTGAGGCACCTAATCCCTATAACCGTGGTGGCGAACCTTTGGCACTCCAGATGTTATGGACTACAATTCCCATCAGCCCCTGCCAGCTTGGTCAATTGGCCATACTGGCAGGGGCTGATGGGAATTGTAGTCCATAACACCTGGAGTGCCAAAGGTTTGCCACCACTGCCCTATAACCTGCCGAAAGAGGAAAACTTCACCACTGTGTTCATCTTGCAGGGTTCCTTTTCCTTTATTTAAAAGAAACATTTGCCAAACTTAAGCTCAGCCACCTGAGCTTCTTTTGGTAGGGGACAAAGAGCATTGTTTGCTACAACTGATATTTCACCAGTGAGAATTGTTTGCATGCATTATGCCGTTCCAGACTTCTTAATGACTTGTAAGAGGGTGAGAATGACTTCACTGTGACCAGGTAGGACAGCTGCTGTGAATGAAAAGAGCTTTGGTTCTTCTGTGCTGTCGCTGTGTTGTAATGAAGAGGGGAGAGGACAAGAAATGAGTTTGGGTTCGTAATTTCTGTGAACATTAAGCAAGGCTGTGCTTTTCTCTCTCTTTCTTTGCCATTGGCAACTAATAGTGGCAGCATGTAGTCTGACCTGAATTGATGCTGAGGGTATAGATCTAGCTCTATAGTTATGGGGGAACAAAGGCTTATGGGTCTATGTGCTGTTCTTCATATTTGTGCTTAAGTGTGGTGTGGTAGTTGGAATGTCAGATGGAATCTAGGAGACCTGTGTTTCATCCTCACTCTTGTCATGGAAGTTTGCGGTGGGGCCTTCGGCCAGTTATGGTCTCTCAGCCTAACCAATTCTGAGGGTTGTTGTTGTGGTCATGAAATGGAAGGGAATGACGTAAGCTGCTTTGGGTCCCCCTGGGAAGAAAGGCATGCTATGGATAAAGTAAATAATAATAATTATAACATGGGTAATGTTTCTTACCTGTAGAAGTATTAAGTATCAGGGAAAGCTTGAGTGATTATTTCACAAAAATGACTTCACACTTCTTATTTGTCACACCTCCCATTAACTCAGTGATGGCGAACCTATGGCATGAGTGCCAGAGGTGGCACTCAGAGCCCTCTCTGTGGGCACACGCACACAGAGTTCATCATGTGGGGGGTAGAAAATCACCGCCCCACACACACACTTCTAGGCTGGCCTGGGCCACTGAGCACAAAACCCCGCGCCAAGCAGGGGGGACTCGGCTGGCAGGCCTGGTGCCTGTGCTCCAGGTGGTTGATGCCCAAGGGGGGGGGCAGAGGAGGCGGAGATACTAGAGAGGCACAGAGCGGTGCACGCGGGATTTACTGGAGGTTAGAGCAGGCTGGCCCCTGCTTGAGTGGGTGGGGTGGAGGCAGAGGTGTGGGGTGGAGACACTGGAGCAGCGCAGGGCAGAGCGGCGGGTGCATGCAGGACTAAAACCTCAGTAATTCAGGTTAAGTTGCCGTGTTGGCACTTTGCAATAAATAAGTGGGTTTTGGGTTGCAATTTGGGCACTCGGTATCGAAAAGGTTCACCATCACTGAATTAACTCCTACCTCAAGTTGTATAGGTCAGTATCTTCAGAAATCTGCATGACGTAAACATAAAGTACCCATGTTTACTTGTCAAGTTCTTCTGTTTCACACAATCAGTTTGAGAAGGGATGTGTTCAATTATGGTAGGATTCTGGTCAGTCGATTCATTTCTGTGTATTCTGTGTAACTGGGCAGCTAGTTCTGTGCCCCTGAGGGACGTGGGCTTGCTTCTTAACTAGTTGCACTGGGACAGGGGTGTCCAACTCTGGCACCCCAGATGTTCATGGGCTACGATGCCCATCAGTCCCTGCCAGCATGGCCAATTGGCACCCCTGCACTAGGATAATATTTTTTTGAAAGTCAAAGAATTGGCAAAGGCCATTTGTGATGTTTCAAGGACATGGTGGGGTAGAAAGTGCCGTCAAGTCACTCTGTATGATTTTCAAGACAAGAGATTTTGAGAGGTGGTTTGACATTGCCTTCCTCCGTGTATCAACCCTGAACTTCATTGGTGGTCTCCCACGCAAGCACTAACCAGGGTGACTCTTCTTATATTCCAAGATCTGACAAGATTGGCTAACCAGAGCCGTCAGCTCAGGGCTCCAAGGACATAGGTAGGCTTAAAGGAGCGCCTTTGGATTCTGACTTATCTAGTTTTGGGACACATAATAAAACATTTTCTTGATACTTTTCTAAGTAATGTTTATTTGTTTCCCTCTGCAGTTGTAGTAGCTTAAAAAATTAGTTGTGTTGCTAAAAATTCTTAAATACATATTAATGCTTCTGATTGTCATATCTTGGTATATCAGTTCAGTTCAGTTTAACCTTTAATGGCATAAAATCTTGGTATATCAATATGTTTAAGAGAAATGTTTAACTCATTTTATTCTTTGGATGGTTTGCTGCTTCTCTGCCTTCTTTGAAGCTAATGAGAAAATAATCGTTAAAAAAACCCCAGATTCATTTGCAGGGTTAATGTTGTATCTTTGGCAAAAATTACAAGAGTTTATCCCAAATAGAGCAAGTGATCTTATATAATTTTTGATCAAATAAAGATGTGCAAAACCATTCCAAAAGCTCTATGAATGTTGGCAGGATCTAAGGAAAGGGGCGGGTAAGGCTGTGTAGGGGTAGCGAATGGCCGATGTAGCAGTTCGAAATAAAATTTGCTGTAAAGGACTTGTCTTACAACAGTTGCTCATGACTGGCTGTTTTGTTTTTATAGGAAATTTGGTGAGCGACCTCAACCTAAGCGGCTCACCAGGTAAGTCTTGGCTGTTGCATTATGGATTTAGACCTGGTTTACGCAGACAACAGATCAAATATATTCCTGGTTCACTTCAGGCTGATGGGAAATCACAAAGTTGAAAGTTGCATCATATGTATCTGAATTGGTTTTATCACTTGATTTTAATAATTATGAATTGCATTTTTATTATTGTTCACTGCCCTGAACCCTTTGGGGGAGGATGGTCTATAAGTGCGATAAAATAAATAAAATAAATATAAGAAGCTTAGGTGTCAGAAAGCATATTTTCTGCCTGAGCATGGTTGGTGATGCTAAGCTGTTTCACAATTCAACACATTTCTGAATCATTAAAAATAAACTCTTGAAAGACTGTATTATCTCTTTTGCAGGATAGCCAGTGACTATAAAACTGAGCTGTTCCCTGAGGCCTATAGTTGAGGACCTCTGCAGGTTCCAACTATCTGGCTCCCCCCCCCCCCCAGTCCCATTCTTTTTCTGTTTTCCAAATTAAGTAGCTTTAAAAGGGACTTGGACAGATTTATGGAGGAGAAGTCGATCTATGGCTCCCAATCTTGATCCTCCTTGATCTGAGATTGCAAATGCCTTAGCAGACCAGGTGCTCAGAAGGCCATTGCTTTCACATCCTGCATGTGAGTTCCCAAAGTCATCTGGTGGGCCACTGCGAGTAGCAGAGTGCTGGACTAGATGGACTCTGGTCTGATCCGGCAGGCTCTTATTATTATGAAAACTGTTGTTCCCTTTTATGCTGAGTTAGCTATTTTTCCTTCTGTTCCCCCTCATACGTTCCTATCATTTGCCCTGAATACATTTGGGGATCATCTGTTATAAATTCCGAAAATTTTAATTGAAATTATGTATTTTAATTGTGTTGTAAGCTGCTTTGAGCATGACTTTTCAGGAAGGGGCAGATTAGAAACAACCGTGACATATATTAGCCATAATTTTGGCCAAAAGACATTTGTTTTTAAGGATACGTTTAATGATTTAAAATGTAATAAAAGTGTATCAAAAAACCTATCTCATTGATTACCTGTTTCAGGGCTGAAGTTTTTTCTTTCTTTTTCTATTTTATATGTGTTGCAAAGGAAATTTTTTTATTAACTTTCATTGTACTTTTTAATTTTTAGGGAAGCTATGAGAAATTATTTAAAGGAGCGAGGTGATCAAACAGTCCTAATTCTTCATGCAAAAGTTGCACAGAAATCTTACGGAAATGAAAAGAGGTAGGGAAAATGTCCTGGTAGTCTCACTGGATAAATTAGATTAAAAATTGTGTAAAACTATACTTTCCTCAGGATCATTGTAGTTGTTCAATGTAAACTTGGTTCTAGGTCTGTCTAAAATTGGTGTTTTAAAAAAAAAAGTTTGCAAAAGTTTGCATGATTCTTGCAACGTCCTAATGTTTTGTGTCTAGCTCCATCTAGTGTCCAGATGGCTTTTAGAAGCAGGCCAAATGAGAAATACGGAATGAACCCCAGGTCTTTTTTTAAAAGCTATCTAGTATTTCCCACAATGAAGTTGCGGTGGAGAAGTTTCTGCAGAAGTGTGCCTTACCAGCTAAAATGTTTTTAGTTCTCTTCCTCAATTAATTATCTTTTTAAAAATAGTTCCCAGCGCCCCCTTTTTCCTATAGACTACAGTTCTTGGTTACAAGGCAAAACCAATTTGCTGTAGAATGCCATAGTCTTTTATAAAACACTCTGAATATGTGATCTGGGAAAAGGTATGTCTGAAGTACTGTGACAGGATTGACTATGGGTAAGATCCAACTGAAGTTAAGCACCTTTGAGTCTTGCAGGTTTCAATCAGAAAAAAGTGCACACTTGACTTTTTCCCAGATAATTATGGTGGGGCTTTCACATGCAAAACTGACTGGGTGGTTTCTGAGCCTTATATCTAATCTGTCACTGTGCAGATACCTTTGTTATATCACAAAGCCAGGTCTGAGTATATTCTACAGTTTTGCATTCATATTGCATCGCAGCGGAGATGATTTGGAGGGGGGGAGGCGTGTTCAGGTCAGCATTTTCAGAATCTCATTCATAAAGTAGCAAGTTCTTAGGCCTTGAAGTTGTGGTAAAGCAGTGATGGCGAACCTATGGCACGGGTGCCAGAGGTGGCACTCGAAGCCCTCTCTGTGGGCACACGTACACAGAGTTGGTCATGTGGGGGGCGGAAAATCACACACACACACACACACACACACATCTAGGCTGGCCTGGGCCACTGAGCACGATGTGCGCGCACCATGGTGAGCAGGGAGGACTCAGCTGGCGGGCCTGGTGCCTGTGCTCCGGGTGGCTGCTGCCCGAGGGGGGGGGGTGCAGAGGAGGCAGAGATGCTAGAGAGGCACAGAGAGATGTGCACAGGACTTGCTGGAGGCTACAGCAGGCTGGCCCCTGCTCAAGCGGGTGGGGTGGAGGAAGAGGGAGCTAACCATTTTTTTCTAAACTAAAATCTCAGCATTCAGGTTAAATTGCCGGGTTGGCACTTTACGATAAATAAGTGGGGTTTGGGTTGCAATTTGGGCACTCGGTCTCAAAAAGGTTCGCCATCACTGTGGTAAAGGTATGTGCTCATTGCAGGAAAAAATCTTGAAAGCCTGGAGTAGCACTGGAAGGGCCCTATATGCTGATGTTCTGATATTTCTAGTAGCCATGGTGAAGGGCAGAGTTAGCCTGTGCACACAAACCAGTTTCCTTTTGGGTGATCAGTGCAGGTCCAAGAATCCAGCTGTTATTAGCGTGCCTTTTTCTTAATTTCGTGCCGAACTTAACACAACTCAACAAGGACTCCTTAACAAAGAGCATCTAATGTGGGCGCGATCCTAACGCACCTCATCTTTCCTTTAGGTTTTTCTGCCCCCCTCCCTGCGTCTATCTTATGGGTAGTGGGTGGAAGAAAAAAAAAGAACAGATGGAGCGGGACGGCTGCTCCGAACAGGAGTCCCAACCCTGCGCCTTCATTGGGATTGGAAATAGTGACCAAGAAATGCAGCAGTTGAACCTGGAAGGAAAGGTGAGTTGAGGGCTGCTGCGTGTCTACTGACTACCGTTCCAAGGATAGCCTGGGTGTGTTCATTGACACGCAGAGAGCCAGTGAGGCATAGTGGTTAAGAGCGGAAAATGGGGTTCGATTCCCGACTCCTCCACCTGAAGCCTGCTGGGTGACTTTGGACCAGGCGCAGTTCTCTCAGAACTCTCTCAGCCCATGCAAAGGCAGGCAGTGGCAAACCATCTTTAATGCCTCTTGCCCTGTAAACCCTATCGGTTTGTCATGTGTCAACTGTAACTTGACAGCACTTTACGCCACCAAAGGGTGTTAAATCCTTGGATGGAGCAGGGTGATAAACTGTTGGGAGCCTCCGTCCTATCTTGTGCTCAGTGGCCTTGGGCAAGTTGCCGTTTGGCACCACCCTGGCTCCCCTTTGGTAAGATCTTCCTTATCTTTCGGATTGCATGTTCATTCTACCCTTCTTCTGTCCTCATTTTAATCTCACGCCAGCCCTGTGAGGTAGACTAGGCTACAAAGTGGCACAGCAAGTTTTCATGGCTGCGTAACGATCTAAACCAGGGTCTCCCAGATCCTTTAACCCACAGGTGTCAAACTCGCGGCCCTCCAGATGTTATGGACTACAGCTCCCACCATCCCCTGCCAGCATGATGCTGGCAGGGGATGATGGGAACTGTAGTCCATAACATCTGGAGGGGCGCGAGTTTGACACCTATGCTTTAACCGTTACACTAGGTCTGTGGCAGCTACTTGCAGGATAGTAATGTTTGGTGACTAAAACATGAACTGTATGCATAGTTTCCTTTTCATGTTGCAGTCCCTAGAACCCACTGCAGAAGCTTCTAAAACTTTTTTTTTAAGTACCCTAATTGTTTTGATTCCAGGTGCAGATACTTCTAGCGGCATTCCAAACGTTGCAGACAAAAATGCAGTTAAACCAGCTCAACCGTGGTCTTAGGAAACAGTGCCCTTTATCAAAACAGGAAAATCAGTAGCAATGATTCTGTGAAGCCCTTTAAAGAGCTCGGGCAATATATTTCCCTGAAGGATCTGAAAATTTCAGCTCTGTGCTTTGACTTCAGGAAGATTTTTTTTTTTTAGCATTGCTATTAGAGATGGTATGGAAATAGCTTATGAAACTGCTTCAATTCCTCCACCCCGCCGTGCTCTATTGTCAGGGCAGGGAGGTCGACAGTTTAATAAGCAGTTTCCAGACAAGCCCTAATTTCAGGACAATCTGTTTACGTGTGGCTTTTTCATTCAGAGACATTGTGGGACCACTGAATAACAGCAGCTGGAGCAGTAGCAATGGCGAAGGGCATTTTACATGATTATCCCTGCTATCATCCACCTTTATTTTATTTTTAAAAAGCAACACTGATCTTTCTGTTATTGTATCTTAATTGTCTCTTGTTGTGAGCTGCCTCAATGGGCCGTTTATGAGGCAGCAGTACGATGTTTCGGAGGACATTGATTTGTAGGGTCTCGACGAGTCAGAAGCGACTTGTCAGAACTTACATGCACACAAGGTGACACTCACTAAAAAAATCACAGTATGGTATAACTACTAGAAAACATCTGGAAAACACCAAACTGTATTGCTTTCACAATATGTCAGACGCTTCAGGGATATGAATCGTGTAGTGAATAAGAAGCAGCAGACTCTAATCTGGAGAACCAAGTTTGTTTTTCCAGTCCTCCACATGAAGCCTGTTGGGTGACCTTAGGCCAGTCACAGTTCTCTCAGAACTCTCTCAGCCCCACCTACCTCACAAAGTGTCTTGTTGTGAATAGGGGAAGGTGATTAGATGCCACTTTGAGTCATCCTTATGGAAGAAAAAAGTGAGATGTAAAATCTACTCTTCGTCTTTCACTGCTTCATAGAGTTACATGATTTTCTGGGATGCCATACGCTTGACTCTTGAAGGGAAGAAGCTTGTACAGTGCAGTCCTGTGCCGAGTTACTCCACACCCATTGGGCTTAGATGGAAACAGATCCACTTAGGACTGCAGATTTAATTTGCTTAGAAATTCCCTTAAGCGTGGCTACAAAAATCATGCTGAAAGATTCACTGAGGAAAATGGCCATTTAGAAAATGTCAATATTGTTTACTGAGATTTCATTTATGCATTTTGCCTTCTGAATCTCCTGGCAAGTTGATCCGGGATTGCATGCATTTCACCCTGGTGTCTGTCTTTGGGATGCAATAGAAACAGCGGTTTGTTTTCTTCCACAGAACTATTGCACAGCTAAAACCTTGTACATATCTGACTCTGATAAGAGAAAGCACTTCATGTTATCGGTAAAAATGTTCTATGGAAATAGCGACGATATCGGTGTGTTCCTCAGTAAGCGGATCAAAGTAATTTCCAAGCCTTCAAAAAAGAAACAGTCACTGAAAAATGCAGATTGTGAGTATCAGCCATCAGCAGCTATTGTGATCTGTGACTATGGTCACTGCAGTGGTTTAAAGCGCTCAAGCAGTTTTGGGTGGGTTGGAGGAATGGCTTCTCTTTTCTTTGAAGACTCACCTGTAGGTTTGAACTTGTATCCAAAGCACTTCATTCCCCCCCCCCCCCAACCAAATCTATGGATTTAATGGAGTTGCTTGGATAAACCATTTTAATATATGCTTGCATTTAATGCACATGTTTTGAGCACCCAGTCATGTTTACCGATTGCTACATTGAAGCCTGTTTTCTTCCAGTGTGCATCGCATCAGGGACTAAGGTGGCACTATTTAATAGACTCCGGTCGCAAACTGTAAGCACCCGATATTTGCATGTAGAAGGGGGAAACTTCCATGCCAGCTCACAGCAGTGGGGAGCCTTTTACATTCACCTCTGTAAGTCAAGGTTACTATATTTTAAAAAATCCTTGTTGATATATAACTGTATGGTCTCATGACATTCCTGTCTTGGGGTGTAATATATTGATGGGTTTCATGACATGGTGAAACTTGTTTTCTTTGCGCAGTGGATGATGATGAATCAGAAGGAGAAGAATTCACTGTTCGAGATGGCTACATTCATTATGGACAGACGGTCAAGCTTGTGTGCTCAGTTACCGGCATGGCACTCCCAAGATTGGTATGCTTATTTACTGTTTATCCTGTCTTTCTCCCCAGTGGGGCCCACATCGTCTTGTATTGTTTTCACCTCTTCTACTGTATCCTTACAGCAACTACATTATGAAGGTTGGGCTGAGTATGTGTGACTGGCCTAAGATCACCCCGGAAACTTCCGTGACAGAGTATGGATTTGAACCTGGGCCTCTCAGACCCTATTCTGGCACTATACCGTACTCACTGCCTTTTTAAGTGTAATACTTCAATCTTTAATTTCTAATTAAGCATCTGTCCAGTTAAAGTGCAGAAGGAATTGAAAGGTTTTATGCACGTGTCCAGGAAAAAATGGATCATACACCTAAACAGGATGTTCTGATATCATAGGTGACTGTAACGCAAAATTAGGAAACAAATTTTGCTGGCAGATATGGGCTAGGAGCAGGAAATTAATCAGGAGAACAACTAAACATTCTGTGATGACAACAATTTGTTTATTTCAAACATATTTTCAGGTTACATATATATGGAATTATGAAGAAATTAAATAGATTAAATAAAAGGAAGCAGAAGAACTGTATTCTCTGCTAAAACAAAACCAGGAGTTGGCTGTGGTATAGATCATGAAAACAAGAATAAAACTGAAGAAAAATGCCAAAAAATTAATAAAGCCAAATAAAATCTAAGCAATGTTCCTGATGTGTTCACCGACCACATGGAAAACAGGTTTGCAATACCAAGCTACTAATACTAAGTGAATGGGAACCAGAAGAACTGTGGGTTGAAACAGATAGTATCAAGGAATAATGTGCAAAGACTATTCCTGTAGCCAAAATAAATGAAAAGCCTCAATGGATGGCCGAAGAAACTCTGGCAGAAATAAATGGTGACAGAATCAGAAGTCTAAATGCTGCGTTCCAGCTACTCACATGTAGTTGTTTGTCTCTACTATAATAACCAGTGTAAAGAAATAGAAGAGAACAACAAAAAGAAGAACAAGAGATCTGTTCCACAAGATCCAAGAAAGCAAAGCAAAATTTAAAGTACAGTTAGGCATGCTGAAAGATCAACAGGGAAATACATTCACTGAACAGGACAAAATGAAGAAAAGGCGAGAACAATGCACTGAAGAACTGTACAAAGAAATGAAAGGATGACAGATTTTTTCCAAGAAGAATCTTCTGAAGAAGAAGCTGCAGGTTTTAGGAATGGCAGTCACGGAGAAGCTAAAAAAGATTCTTAAATGTAAGGATATATCACTGGCAACCAAAATGAAGTTAATTCATGCTATAGTATTCTCCCTTACTATGGAAGGGTGTGAAAGTTGGACAGTGAAGAAACTTGACCGGAAGAAAGTTGATTTTTTAAAAACGTGGAATTGGAGGAGAGTTCTATGACTCCCGTGGACCCCGAAGAAGACAGATCAGCAGGTTCTAGATCAAATCACTCCTGACCTCTTTCTTGAAGCGAAAATGGCTAAATTGAAGTTATTGTACTTTGGTCACATTATGAGAAGATAAGACTCACTGAAGAAGGCAGTTGTGCTAGGAAAAGTCAAAGACAGCAGGAAGAGAGAAAGACTTGACCTGAATGGGATTGGCTCTATAAAGGAAGCCACAGTCCTCAATTTGCAAGATTTGAGCAAGTCAGTTAAGGATAAGACATTTGGGAAGACATTGATTCATAGGGTCACCATGAGTCAGAAGTGACTTGATGACATTCAACACACAGTTAAAGTGAATCAAAATATGCAGGTTTTCACTAGTAATTCGTCTTTACAAAGTACCAAACTGGTTATAAGAAGAAGAGTTGAATTTATACCCCCCTTTTTCTCCTGTAAGGAGACTCAAAGAGGCTTACAATCTCCTTTCCCTCCCTCCCTCCCCCCCCCCGGCCTACAACAAACATCCTGTGAGGTAGGTGGGGCTTAGAGAGCTCAGAAGAACTGTGACTAGCCCAAGGTCACCCAGTTGGCGTGTGTTGGAGTGCACATACTAATCTAGTTCCCCAGATAAGCTTCCACAGCTCAAGCGACAGAGCAGGGAATCAAACCCAGTTCCTCCAGATTAGAGTACACCTGCTCTTAACCACCACGCCACTGCTGCTAAGTAGTGTAACTTATAGATGTTGCTAATGCTGCTAAGTAGCATAACTTTTAATTTTTGAAACATCTTCTCTGTATAAGGTGTCCTGGGTAGAGCATACTGCCAAAAGACTAAATCCATTGTTACAGATTTACTTCCAGTCCTTAGGTCCATTCTTGAATTTAAAAGCTTTATGTAGTTCATTCTGGATGTGACCACAATTCAGATCTGGCCTCTACCATAATCCCATTGCATGGTCTTGGGGAAGCTGCCATTCTCACAGCCTGCCACCCCCCTTTCCCGCCTTGCGGGATTGTCATGAATTATGTGACATATGTAAAGTGTTTTAAGTATTTCAGAGTGCATCATCTGCTCAGGGTGTGGTCGAACTGTGGAAGTTCTTTGTTAGCCAGCTGATATATTTGCTGGTCCTGATTTGTAGGTCTGGAGATACTTATTTTGATCCAGGGATTATGCTGGCACAGAAGAAACAAAAACCACGTGTTTCACTGCAGAATAAATGCATTGGAATTCTAACCATTTCTGTGTGCTTCATGCGCAGATAATTCGGAAAGTGGACAAACAGACTGCGTTGCTAGATGCGGACGATCCAGTGTCACAGCTCCATAAGTGTGCATTCTACCTTAAAGATACAGAAAGAATGTATTTGTGCCTTTCCCAAGAAAGAATAATCCAGTTTCAAGTAAGTTAGTAAATTTAACAGGTCATACAAAATACCAAACAGATAGTACTTATCCAGGGAGAAGAGTGTATGAAGCTTGCCGTAGATACTTGTGGATTCTGGTGTCCCATTGTCCCATTGTCACTCATCAGGCCATGGAGGCAGGGCTGGGTGGTTTGTAGACTCTGGGAGGTGGTCATTGATAAATTGATGCTCATATCATGCTGTATCACCATGCTTCGTTCTGCTGTAGGCAAGGTTGGGTGGACTTATTTTGACAATGCTGAGCTCATAGGTTCTTCTGAAATATTTCCGAACTAGCTGTCAAGTTGCATGTTGAGGCCAAAATACGGTAAACTTGATACACCTGGAGAAGAACCTTGGAAATTTGTCCACCTCCCAGCCAAGGCTTTGAGGGAAACATATGGAAGGACATGTGGAAAGCTATAGGAGGGAAACAAAGACTTGCGAGACAGTGTGAAGGAATCCATATTTGGCGTAATATCGTAACACTACAGCACTTTGGTTTCAGAAGAATCCCGCATAATGCTAACTCTTGAAGATCCTAACTACGGTACCCAAGTGCTGGGTTGAGGCCCTAACTTGCTAATGGCTGGAGGTGTGCTTAATAGAGCAGGGTGTACATGAACAGAATGGGAGTGGTTTATAATACTGGTGTATGGTTATCATTTGGAACAGGCACTCTGTCCTTCGGTTTCTCACATCAAAGCCGAGTTGTACATATTCAATGCCTCATTATCAGTGTCCTGCCTAATTCTGTTGCTCCCCTCACCCCACTCTGCAATAGGCCACTCCATGCCCTAAAGAACCAAATAAAGAGATGATTAATGATGGAGCTTCGTGGACGATCATTAGCACAGATAAAGCAGAGTATACGTTTTATGAGGGTATGGGACCTGTCCATGCTCCAGTAACACCCGTGCCTGTGGTGGAAAGTCTTCAAGTAAGTCCTTTTCTGGTTTAATGTATCGTAGAAGGCTTTCACGGCCGGAATCACTGGGGTGCTGTGTGGCTTCTGGGCTGTATGGCCGTGTTCTAGCAGCATTCTCTCCTGACGTTTCACCTGCACCCCTTTTCTGGTTTGTTTGTTTTTGTTTACCGACTTTAATCCCAGAGTCATTTTCTGTTAACAGGAGGGGGTTGGGTGATTCTCTACCATCTCACCCCAAACACCCACCCCCCCACACACACACTTCAGACCCCTTAACTTTTATACTGGTGAAATTCTGACTTCGTGTTAAATCCCAGGTTTTTTTATATAGCATTGAAATTAATTTACGTATTCTTACCAGCTTTGTTTCTTTAGTTGTTAATTTTAATTGCTGCAAAATTCCGTTCTCTCATTTCAACCTCACGATAGCTCTGTGAGGCTCAAGTCTAGACTGGACTGAATTCACGGCTGAGTGAGGTTTTCAGTGCAAATCTTTATGGTCTAAATCACGTCCAGAAGGCTGTGGTAGCTTTCTGGTGAGTGTCCTGTATGGTGCATTTGTCTGCAACCATGCTTTAGTTACATTTTTATCCTGCATCCTTAGTCATGAGCTGAAATATTTTAATGTGCAAAGCGAACCTTACATTTTGTGGCTTATGATATAAGATACTTAGGGCATTTTGGCATGCTTCTGTTTAGGCATTGGCTTGGTGCATTGTGTGAACACACCTGTAGGCGAGTGAAAGTAACCAACACCCTCATTTGTTCTTTGAAAAAACAACAACGATGCACAACAATATAAAAAACTAAAAGGAGATGTTTTATCTCACATATTTATTCCATTACACAATAAAATTGCCCACCGTTCACCAAACTTGTGCTTACTTTGTCAGTTAGTTCTTTGCATCCTTTGGTGGTACATTAATTTGGCTAATGAGGCTGTGTTCCAGTTGTTTAGAGAAGGGGAGTCTATATTTTTCTCTAGCATTCTGCAATAATTACCTTAATAGCTATAAGCAGAGTTGAGGCTTACTCTGTGTCCAAAGAAGCTACCAACCCTTTTAAATATCTTTTTAAAATTACGGTATAAAAGGAATATTGGTCCCAACTCTCTTTTTTTTCCTAGCTGTCAAGTCACCAGACTTTTTCCATTGATGCCAATTAGCTAAATATCACCGATCATTGAAGCCATCATATTTTGCAGAAGAGGAAAAAAAAAAAAAAAAAAAAAAAAGGAGAAAAAAAAAAAAAAAAAAAAAAAAGAAAAAAAAAAAAAAAAAAAAAAAAAAAAAAAAAAAAAAAAAAAAAAAAAAGAAAAAAAAAAAGAAAAAAAAAAAAAAAAAAAAAAGAAAAAGAAAAAGAAAAAGAAAAAAAAAAAAAAAACTTGCATTGAGTGGCATTTTTGTGTATCCTGTTTGGCAAGTGCTAATGCTTTATTGCTTTTCTCCTTAAAAGTTTAATATTGCCATTTTTCTTCACCAGTTGAATGGTGGTGGAGATGTAGCGATGCTGGAGCTAACGGGGCAGAACTTCACTCCAAATTTACGCGTCTGGTTTGGGGATGTCGAAGCGGAAACCATGTACAGGTGCCGTACTACTTCTTGGGTCTTTTTTATATGCTGTGATTGGGACATGTTGACGTATGTATTGATTTTTCTAGGTCTCACAAAGGCTGGGACTGAACCTCTTAGGTTAAATAATCAAATTCACTTAACTTACGTACCATCAAAGCCTTTAAATTGGTGGCTTTTTGTGATTCTAAAGAAAATGTGTGGGCTTGCACTTTAATAATTGAAAGTTACCAGTCAGTTAGAAGAGAGGTTGTCTTGAGAGTTTTCTTATTTCCTTCCTAATTATACAAAAAGCAAAGAAGCGTGCCTTACTTTGCATCCACACCAATTAAAAGTGGCCACAATGCTGCAATAATTCATCTGAATAAAATATAATTCTTAGTTGTTCCAGGGGATTACAGAAAAGACACAGATTTCTGCCCAGTGCCCCAGCTTCTTGTGTTTCCTGATGATCAATTTCTTCAAGACAACTTTTGGGCCTTAGGGGTGCAAATCTATTTGTGCGTGCAGCATCTGAAGACATTTCTGGAGGCTGATTAAGATTCCAATGCACAAGTTCTATGCCCTGCATTTAGCTCCTTTGATCCCACAATGATAAGCAAAACCATAATAAATGG
This sequence comes from Sphaerodactylus townsendi, assembly GCF_021028975.2. NCBI lineage: Eukaryota > Metazoa > Chordata > Lepidosauria > Squamata > Sphaerodactylidae > Sphaerodactylus > Sphaerodactylus townsendi. The sequence continues at coordinate 13,112,395 of NC_059434.1, forward strand.
CTGTTGTGGGTTTTCTGGGTTGTGTGACTGGTCTGATGGTTTTTGCTCCTGACATTTTGCCTGCATCTATAGCTGGCATCTTCAGAGGCATGTCACAGTAAGATGTGTTCCACTCTGAGACATGCCTCTAAAGATGCCATCCATAGATGCAGGTGAAGTGCTAGAAGCAAAAATGACGGGACTACGGCCACACATCCCAGAAAAAAACACTGCAGTCAGTTGATTCCAATTGTAAACCCCTTCAACGATGCATCACAATAAACTCTTTAGTTTGGAGAGGCGACGTCTGAGGGGGGATATGATTGAAGTCTATAAAATTATGCATGGGGTAGAAAATGTCGACAGAGAGAAATTTTTCTCTCTTTCTCACAATACTAGAACCAGGGGGCATTCATTGAAAATGCTGGGGGGAAGAATTAGGACTAATAAAAGGAAACACTTCTTCACGCAACGTGTGATTGGTGTTTGTAATATGCTGCCACAGGAGGTGGCGATGGCCACTAACCTGGATAGCTTTAAAAGGGGCTTGGACAGTTTTATGGAGGAGAAGTCGATTTATGGCTACCAATCTTGATCCTCTTTGATCTGAGATTGCAAATGCCTTAACAGTCCAGGTGCTCAGGAGCAACAGCCGCAGAAGGCCATTGCTTTCACATCCTGCACGTGAGCTCCCAAAGGCACCTGGTGGGCCACTGCAAGGAGCAGAGAGCTGGACTAGATGGACCCTGGTCTGATCCAGCTGGCTTGTTCTTATGTTCTTATGTTCTCAACTTTTGCTAAATAGCAAAAGTGACAGAATAAACTGATTTTTTAAAAAATCAGCTCATTTTGAACAACTTATGCTTCTTTCAGAATTCTTGTTTGGGACTTTCAGGGTTCAAAATTTACAGGCTAGTTTGAATGGTCCCTTCTCAGTGACACGAATTCTGGGCATCGAATCCCTTTCTCTTGCCTTCTCTCCAGGTGCGCCGAAAGTATGCTGTGTGTCGTTCCCGACATTTCTGCATTCCGGGAAGGCTGGCGGTGGGTCCGTCAGCCCGTCCAGGTGCCAGTGACGTTGGTCCGCAACGACGGCATCATCTACTCCACCAGCCTTACGTTTACTTACACGCCGGAGCCAGGACCCCGACCCCACTGCAGTGCGGCTGGAGCAATCCTCAGGGCCAACTCGAGTCTCCTGGCCTCCAGCGAAACAAACACAAACAGCGAGGGAAGTTACACAAACGTCAGCACAAACCCAACCAACGTCACATCATCAGCGGCGACGGTGGTTTCCTAACCACTGCTCTTGGTGTGGAACTTTTTTTTTTAAAAAAAAATTCTTGACTTTCAAGTGCTTCAGACAACAAAACTGAACAATTTTTGTGGTTTCACGAGGGGAAGGGGGGAGAAAAGGCTCTTCACTGCTTATTTGAACTTCTATCACCTGCAAGTGCTGATCTCAATGGAAGCCACAAATTTTAAAAAGGGGGGAATGAATACTCCGTATTCAAATTCTATTTTTAGCTGTCTTTATAAAACGGGCACGAATTTAAAAAATAATAAGTGTGGTTGGGGGGGGGGAAATGACGAACTAGCAAACATGGACATAACATAGTTTTTATGGACCAAGGAACGCTTTAGTATAAAAGGTACATTTTCACCATACCTTTTTGTATCACGACATATAGTATGCTTTTGTTACCAAATAGTTTCTATATTATTTTTTTTTCCTCTTGAGCGTTTGCTCTGAAGTATATTCAGGTTCCAAGCCTGACCGTGCTTGTATAATCTAATTACCATACTCTTCCAGTTTTTTAATATATATTATATATATATATATTTTTGGTCTAAGGCTTGAACTGTTCCATTTTTTTAAAGTGAAGTTTTGTGACTTTATGAACGGGGGAAAAATTTTTTTGTTTTTATTTTTCAGCAAGTAGAACCTTGTAAAGGGCCAGCATATTTTTTTTAAGACTATATGAAGTTTGCGCAAAAGCTTTAAAAAAATTGCCTCCGCCTTGCCTGCGATACATGCAATGTATGTTAACTTTAGAGCTCTGGGTTTTATTTTTGTTTTTATTTTGTCCCGGTCGTCGTCGATAGAACTTTCTCTGTGTCTCTTTTTATGTATTTATAGTGAGGTTTTTAACATTGCAGCCGTGGCCTCTTGCGCAGTTATCCGACCGTTACCAGCGTCTGTTGCGTGTTTTAAAAGGTTTGCCTCTTTTCACAGACAATATACGTGTCAGCAAATACATTCAGGATTTCTTCAGGTTTGTTTTTTTGGTGGGGTTTTTTGTTGGCTAATCTTGTACATAATTTGATATTAATTGTAAGTTAAGTGTGTGTGTGTGTGTGTGTGTGTGTTTAAGTGAACTATTCCCAATAACTTCATTTGGCAGCATGTTTATCTTGTTGATGTCTGGCAACATTTTTCCTCGAGGTGCGCTTGGCAGGTGCCTCTCCGTCATCAAGTTTACTGTCGCTTTCCTTAGGCATCCAGCCAACCCTGGGTTCGGTTTCGTATGATTTATTCTTTTCTGTGCATGTGTGTAAAGTGACTGTCCGGTAAAACGATAGTACTTAGAAAAGGATGCACAGTCAGAGCAACTGAGCGTCAATTGATACCGCTGCTTTTTTCTCCTCTCCAAAGTGTTTTCCAGCACTCTTCCTTGGGATCTCTCTCGAGTCGCATGTAAATGGTTCTAATGCATGTTGGCCAAGATCTAAAAAGCGCTTCTGTGTGTATATGGAGAAGCTGCTGACCCCCCTGCCCCTTTCCCTGAATTGAACCCTTTATGCCGTGCCAAATGCCAGGGTTGAAGATCCTGGATTTTCAGGAGCATCTTTCCAACTAGGAAAGAAGGCCTGGCAACCCCAAGGCATGTGTGGAAAGCCATGCGTAACCTTTTGGATCTTCCGGTCATTGGGTTCTCTACCATAATACAGCCAGGGAGCCCAAGGGGTGATGTTGATTTGAAGGATCAAGTAGCGCAAAAACTCAATATTGACCCTGGTCACAAAACCGCCCTCCTGCAAAGATCTGGCTGCAAATTGATTGCCAAGCCCCCCTTGTGGAGGAGGAAAAAGGAATTTCATGAATTTGACTCTTGATTGCGCGAGATGGATGTTACTGATACTTTTCTTTGGGAAAGATTTTTTCACCCCCCCTCCCCCCCCAAAAAAATTGTTTTTTAAAAATTTCAAACTTCTCTGACTTGGTGAGCATAGAACTTAGACTCAGCGAGGTACCTTCCCAGGTGCTCAGTCCTCTTTCCCCTCCCATAAATAAAATATTGAGGTTCTATGCAAGTGCTGACTGTTCCACGAACAAGAGATGCCGGGGCTGTCGCTAATGGCTTCTTGCAGGGGAACGTTTGACTTGGCAGCTACCCAACTTTACGTTTTCATCGGCAGCCCCCTGGTGGAGCATTGCCTGACTTTACTGGATATTTTTTTTTCTCATCCGGGAGCACTGTTCTAGCTGTCGAACTTCTGCGCAGCATGAAGATTGAAGACAGGGTCGATAAAGGGAGATAGCGGAAAGTTTAACCCATACCAGCATCCTAAAGTGTATTCTATCCTAAGTCATCCTGTTTTTCTTCTTCCCTGCCACTCCCACAAGATCTCCGTACACAGCTGTCTCTTAACTCAAGTTTTTTTTTTGCTGCCATGCTTTTTCTCTCTCTGTTTCTGTCTCTGTCTGTGGTGACCAAGGGCGGGATTTGTTGTGGCCTTATTTCTGGTTTAAGCTGAATACTGACATTTACTTGCAAGCCTGTACGCTTGTTTTTCTCGGAGTTTCTCTCTGTTTATCATCTCTCTGTTTATCCTGGCAGATACTGTTTTGTAGTGTCTCTTTTAAAATGTGTTAGTCTGACACAGGACTTTTTTTAATTCTGTGCCAGCCGGCCTTTTTGCTGACTCCTTTTGGGATGCAAAACTGATCTCTTTTTCAGCTTTCTGTAATATCAAAGGACAGTCAACATGTGCACAGTTAATTTTTTTTTAAAGCCCAGTTACGTAGCTTTCACGTTTTGCTGAATGTTTCAGCAAATTTCTCAGACCCTTCCAGACATAATTCATCACGCATAATCCTTACGTCAATATAGCCATGCTTGCTTTAATTTAGTTTGACTTTGCGCCATAGTTTTTGAAATTATCTAGCAGATGATGGGATTGATCCAGTGCAAGGACCACGTAAGGATCACTCAAGGATCATGGAATTGTGTATTTTTCCGCCCACTCTCCACCCCCCCAGCCATTTCCAACTCCAAGGAATTTTATTCCCAGGGTTGTGAGACCTGCATGGAACCTAGTCCTCTTGCTTGGAATGCTGCCGGGGGAGAAGAAATGGGTCAAAGTCACTCCCCACCATCAGCCATTCCAATCCCAACCCACGTCCCTGTTTCTCCATGCAGGCCCTGGCAACAGATTTTCCTGGAGTCTGAAATGACTGCCGGGGGAAGTGGACAACTGGGAACATCCGTGAGTGTCAGCATCGTCTGTGGACAGATTGCAGGGTCTGACTCAATATATTTATCTACTACGCTGCCTCTCTGTACACCCCAGGATAATGGGAGTATTGAAGCACATGTGAAAAGAGGGAATTTCCAGCAGTATCTTTCAGGTTTAGAATGCTTAGCGTTTGTCTCTTTTCCTCTGCGCTGGCGGGTCTGTTGATGTCCCATACGGGCAACAGATAAATCAGAAGCCGTCTTGCAGAGGCTCAGCCTTCCGGAGTGGTGCTCAGCTTGCTTTCTGAATCGGCTACTTCTCTGTTGTACTAATTGTTTTGTTAAGAGAAGGCAAGTCCATTCAGCTGTTGGAAGCCTAAGTAAGCGAAACGAGTCTGCTAAGGCACAGGTGTCAAATTCGTGGCCCTCCAGATGTTATGGACTACAGTTCCCATAATCCCCCTGCCAGCATGATGCTGGCAGGGGATTATGGGAGCTGTAGTCCATAACAACTGGAGGACTGCGAATTTGACACCTATGTGCTAAGGCAACAGCCCTTCACACAATTAATTCCGCTGTACAGCTTGATGAAATCTTCCGGCAGGCCTTCCAACAGTGAGCTTCTGTAATGAGCCAACAGGCCTTTATAGTGCTACTTCAGAGTAATCAGTCTGGGGTCCTCTGTTGAACTTCCTTTCCGACCCAAGCTAGTAGGGCGTTGTGTTCTATCGTAGCCCTTGAGCCTTGTTTAGGGCTAGGTTAGATAGTCAGCAGAGTCAGATCGCAAAACTTTTCCTGGGCTGGACTGCTTCACATTGCACGCATTTTAAAATCAGTGCCCAGGTGTGCCAAAAACTGTCATGTCTGGCACAAGACTACAGCCTGCCTTTCATCCTGCCATGCTACAAGCAGGGACAATCCCAAGCCTACAGATCCTCCTATTTCCAGTAGTACAGCCTGGGAATCGTGCTTGTTGGTTGATTCTGCTGATCGTATAACCTGGCCTTGTGTCTTTGGATGAATGGAGAGGGAATATTTAACTTCTCCACATGTAGAATGTTTAAAATCCACTTCTGATGCCCATACAGTCCCACGCCAAATAGTTCTGTAGCGGTTTCTGTTACGAGACCCGCTGTCCACCATACCATTTCCTGTTTCTTTTTTTCTTTCCGAAGCAGCTGTGTACGTGATGAGTATGGACTTTGCTATGCCAGATTTTCAGCTTGGTTTTCCAATACTTTCCATATGAGGCTGAGCGGCCTCTTTGCTTTAGGAACACTCTCCAGCCTATTCAGGACTGAAGCATTTCCACGTTGAAAGGGCAATGCGGGGCAAGCAGCTCCGAAGTCGTACATGGCTTTCCACATTCAGTTCTTCCTTAGTTGGAGAGGCCTTCTTCGCCTTGTGTTGCTTCCAGGTCAGTGAAGCTTCACCGGACAGGCCTCAGCCTGAAAGGAGAAAGGGCTGAGAGACAACTGTCTGGTTACAGCCTGATCCAATGTAGTTTTAATCAGAAGTCAGTCGCAGTGATTTCAGTGGCCCTTACTCCTACCATGTATAAGATTGTGGGTCAGGAATGGGAGCTGTTTTCTCTAGGAGGGGAGAAAAACCCACAAGCTGCCACAGAATTCACCCCCCCCCTCCCAAATCAGCATATCACATTCTTGGCATTTGTGGCTGGTCTTAGCCAAAGAGGACATTGATTTGCTCTGCCAGAAACTTCTGTTACAGCGACTGATTTCCTCACCAAATGACCCAGCAGTTGCTCTGTGAAAGAGCGGTGTAATTCCATGGAGGCTGAATGGGCAAAAAGAGGCAGGTATAATAGCTGCTGCTCCTTTTCCTTCGGGAAGAGAGGTCAGCAGCGGCTTCTCTTTGTGGGCAAGTTACACAATTCATGCAGCAATCCAACATACAGTTGCAGAGGAGTATGTGCCACTGAACTTGGTGTGGCTTACTTCTGGGTCAAACCTACTCATGCTACTTCAGTGGTGAATGGGGAAATGTACCAGACAGCTACAGGTCCCTAGTCATAGTGTATCTCTCGGTATATGTGCGTTTGTGTGAGAGTGTGCGTGTGCGCACGCGTTCAGTCCTTTTAAGGGTTATATTTTACAAACCGTGCACCTGTAAAATTTTGTAGCAATAAGGTGAAAGATGCAAGTCTTTACCATAATTTTGTAGGAAAATGAACCTGCTCAGTTCCATATTTCGTTTAAAAAACACTTAAAGCCTGCAATATGAGCAGTTTTGAGGAATAAATAAAAGTGAAATGTAAACCACGTTAAGTGTGCTATCATGTGTACTGTGTGTGTAGCTAGTGAGCTCAATATTCAATTTAAATTTTTCCCCGCTGAAATTAGGTGAATTACATGTCCTATTTTTCTTCCTGTAACTGCCTCCAAAGCTGTGTATGATGCTGAGATACGATCGCAAACCTGTTGAAATTTCGAAGCACTTCTGCTTGTAAGGAGTCAGATGTTTCCGGCGGGGGACGCCGAGGGTCATCTGCACGACGAGAAGATCGGAGCAAGGCCATTGGAAGAACTCCGGCACAGTTGTGTGAATAAGCAGGCTGGACTCCACTCAAACTGGATACAGAATCTCTTGTATTGCAACGTGTAAAAAAAAATGCAGAAGTTAGACAAGACTGTTCTTTTTTTATTCCAATATTGTAAAATACGAATTAGTTCACTTTTTGATATTATTTATTAAATAAGGAAAAAACATGAACTGCTTAATTTTGTTTAAATGAGAGGCCAATTAGTCAGTTTCAGGGTATCATTCAACATTTGGGTTTCTGGTTCAAGTGCAGCGGTATTTTCATATTTCTGGTTCCAGTGGTGACTTTAGACAATGGCTTGATCATGGATTAAATCCACTTGGTTCCGGTACTGTTTCATACAAATGAGTATTGGGTGATATTCTTGCCATGTGACTCCTACAGAAAGAAACACAATGAAGGGGGAATTATTTATCTTTAAATATGTGGGTTGAAGTCTAACAAGCTGTGTCTACACAAACCCTGGAGGATTTGAAGCTGTCTTTCCCAAAGATCCCGTTACCTGAAATCTTGGTTGTCACAACCCAAGGAATTCCCATAATTTTTACAGAGTGAAGACCTGCAGACTAGGAAGGGAGAAATCGTGGAAGCTCTGGTGGGCAGATCAACTTTCTTTGAATTGGAATCTGTTTTCATTTGGCAGTGTTTGGCTTGAGTTAGAGCCAACACAAATGTTAGATTTGAGCTCAGTTTTGATTCCTGGAATTTTTTAAAAATCTGGCTTGGTTTAGTATTGCCACAAATCCCTATTATTTTGAGCTTTATTGTATGCACTTGTGTATGTTCCAGCTTCTAAATACTCATTTTGCTAATCTCGTTGGTAAGAACTTCTGAAGTCACATGGGCCTGGTTTTACAAATGCCTGTGCCTGTTGAAAAATCCTAGTCAGAGTGCACTGTAACAGAATCTTTTGAAGTAAGATAGCATTTCTGGCTTTCTTTCTCATGTATTTCTTTTAATCTAAAGGATGGGGTGGGGAGGGTTCTAATGTTTTCTTTTGTGTGGGTGGTGGTGGTGGTGGTGGTGGTGGGTTGTTTCATTTATGAGTCTATGGCTTAGTCACAGTTTATGTAGAGTCATGAAATAGAATTCTGTCAACGTTGAAAGGGGGACTTGGTTTTGTGGAAGTGCTGAAGAATTATTTAACATCTTCATTGTGACACAAACTGGAGGAGCTGAAGATGGATCCAGAGGATCACTGATTTACCTTACTGGCCGCCTAAGGGCACCTGTGAGTATAGATCTGCTTTTCATTGTCGTGGGGTTTCTAGATCTCCGGTTGACCCATAGTATCACATGTATCTATGAGCGCATCTACAAATGGGGCATGTGACTTGGAATGTACCATTTCCGACTGCATGGGAGAACTTGCAACCTGTTCTGTGTTTTTGTCAGTCCCAGGTTAAGACTCTGAGATTGACTCCTACATGGGGCAGATCTACAAGCTGAGGACAAGGTTCTGTATTTGAACTTTTTTTCTGATAGGATGGTACAATTTGGAATGCAGAAGAGACGGCCTTCCTGATTAAAATCACCTGCTACTTATGCTTCTTTAAAAGAATGTATTGAAAGTATTGTCGAAGGCTTTCACGGCCGGAATCACTGGGGTGCTGTGTGGTTTCCGGGCTGTATGGCCGTGTTCTAGCAGCATTCTCTCCTGACGTTTCGCCTGCATCTGTGGCTGGCATCTTCAGAGGATCTGATAGTAGGAATGGAAAGCAAGTGGAATATATATACTGTGAGGTCAAAAGGTGAGGCCCTCTGAATAGTGTAGCCTGGTATGTGAGTCACAAAGAAGTCTGTAGCCTGGGAGTAACAATGAAGATAGCAAGGTCAATAGGTGAATGGATCTGAATAGAAGTATCCTGGTCTTTGTTTCCTTTGATTGCTATTGTCTATAGTTGTCCTGTGTTTGTGTGGAGCTGATTAGCCACTGTCTTGATTCTAGAGTTTTTCAACACTGGCAGCCATATTCTGTTCATTTTCATGGTTTCTTCCTTCCGGTTGAAGTTGTCCATGTGCTTGTGAATTTCAGTGTATTGAAAGGTAGGCAGTTTGCATTTAATCAGTCCAAAGTTTTTTTTAAAAGACAAATGTGTTAGCTGCTTGAGAGTTTAGCCTGTTTCTAAATGGTTTTTGGACTCCATTAAGAGACCTGTAGGCATCATTAGTCACTCCTGATCCCTGAATTGTTACTTCACCATCTAAAGAATGTTGCATGAACTCTGATGGATGCAAGAATTAGTCGTTTTGCAGAGTATCAGGGTGAACCTGTTGACAGCTACATGGGCAGAATTGCATTTTGGCTATGATCATTATGCTGTAAATGGACAAATAACCTGCGAGGAAAAGGCACTTCATAAAGAAATGGTGGTTGTGTATGCAAGAGATTTCAGTACTCAAGAGCAGAAATGCATTGTTTTTATTGGGGCCATCCTAGCATGGTTGCTAGGATGTCTTAAGGGAGCCTTTGTTTAGAGCAGTGGTGGCGAACCTATGGCACGGGTGCCAGAGGTGGCACTCAGAGCCCTCTCTGTGGGCATGCGCAAACAGAGTCAAACCCCCCCCCCCCACACATCTAGGCTGGCCTGGGCCACTGGGCTCAATTATTAGCATTAAACCTAAGACCTAGTTTTGGGGAAGCAGTGCAGGTAACCCTGTTAAGCGCTGTTAAACCCTACTGATTTTCACGTGAAGAACTACAGCGCAATCCTGGGAGCAAGCTTGGTTGCTGGCAATGGGGCTTGCTTCTGAGTAAACCCTCCTAGGGTCGTGATTCACCCCTTGGAAGAGTTGCACGGTTGCTTCAAAGCAAAGCCATCAACTACCACCAAGCTTACTCCCGAGTAACGCATGCCTCGGAGCCAACCGTTTTTTCTAAACTAAAACCTCAATATTCAGGTTCAGTTGCCGTGTTGGCACTTTGCGATATATAAGTGGGTTTTGGGTTGCAGTTTGGGCACTCGGTCTCGAAAAGGTTCGCCACCACTGGTTTAGAGAGACTATTGTCAGAACTCACCACAGTGCATAGGTTATCTGTTATTTTTTTTAAATAAAAAAACTTTCCAATAAGTTCTTCTTAACTTAGTTTCAAAATAGGAAAATGTAATTTTAATGCTCCCTTTAACAGTGGTTACATTGGCCACGGGTGGGTTTCTGACCTGGGGCCCTCTCAGCCAGAAAGGGTTTGTGCATTTTTCATATGGACAAAGTGGTCTTCAGACCAGTCCCATCATTCATGTTGAAGGTTAACTCTGTGTTTCATAGCAAGAGGTCCATTTACCATCTTTTGTCCTTTGTCCTAAGCAGGACAGAGGCTCTAGGGGTAATGCAAAAGTTGTGGGAGGGCAAACAGCTAATGCCTGTGATACTGTTGAAATAGTAAAAAGGGCCCTAACGGAGGAGCTACAGTGTCTCTAGTTACCTTCTCCTCCAGCCTCATATGGGGGATTTCATCCCCCCCACCTCCAGGTCTCCTAACCATATTGAAAAGATTCACCCATCAGATCCTCTGAAGATGCCAGCCACAGATGCAGGCGAAACGTCAGGAGAGAATGCTGCTAGAACACGGCCATACAGCCCGGAAACCACACAGCACCCAAGTGATTCCGGCCGTGAAAGCCTTCGACAATACATATTGAAAAGAGTCGGATAGTGGACCACTAAAGCAGCAAGAAATGTCTCCTATATTATAGGTGCCTACTCTGGTCATCTCTAGGGCAACCTGACACCATCTTCTATACCTGATGATGGTGAGAAAGCAGACAGCGAGTTCTCAACTGAGGAGCCAACCATATCAGAAGAACCAGCAAAGTGTAGTGGTTAAGAGCTGATGGACTCTAATCTGGAGAAATGGGTTTGATTCTGCACTCCTCCACATGAGCTACATATTCTAATCTGGTGAACCAGTTTTCTTTCCCCTCTCTTCTGCATGAAGCCTGCTGGGTGACCTTGGGCTAGTCACAGTTCTTTCAGAGCTCTCTGAGCCCCGCCTACCTCACAAGGTGTCTGTTGTGGGGAGAGGAAAGGAAGGAGTTTGGAAGCCCCTTTGGGTCTCCTTACAGTTGAGAAAAGTGGGATATAAATCCAAACTTTGTTTCTCTTCTTAGCGGAAGTGACTACCAGTCTCTCTTGACTAAGGTCGCCATGACACTGGACTTTTCCGAGGATACCAGTCTGGGCAAGCAGCAGATCTAGGCTGAAAGGGCTAAGGTTACTTTCCTGAGGTTACTTTCCTTCATTAAATCTGTTCCAATTCTCAAGTGGTTTTAAAGACTGAATGGGCAGAATGGGCAAAATGACCAGCAAATGGGCACCATATTCTCATATACTTCCAATCGTTGATCAGGACTGACAACATATCAGGCAAAGCCCACAGGAACAAACAAGGGGGATCTCAGTCTTCTGTTCTGCTTTGGGAAGCAAGGAGCATTTTATTTTGACAGAAATGGACAAGAACATGTAATCTATCAAAAAGGAGACTTTTCAATTGCTTGCGAACGGATTTGGTGTTCTGGGCGCGGATGTCTTTGTCTTGGCCTCCAGTCAAATAGTACCATGTTCTTTTCCAGATGCCATCATCTTTAGGTTGAGAAAGTGGACACCCTGGCTTCTTCATAACCCTGCCTCTCCGTCACTACCTGTTATTCTGAAGGGTCTGAGGAAGGTGTGCCAGGAACGGGACGTGGTTATCTTGGTCACTTCAGACGAACTCACAGGCCCTGGTTTCCATCTCTAGTGGAGCTTTTAGTACAAGAACCTTGGCAGATTCCCATGAGTCAGGATATGGTACAACAAGATCTGATTTCACACCTTTACTGGTTGCGTCTGCCCATGTGGCTGTTGAAAGGATCAGGTGGATAGGTGTTGGTTATGATCTAACCATCATGATCTCCAGAATAACCATCCACCCAACATATTTACAGGACATCGTGGAAGGTCCTTATGAAATGTTGTCAATGCAATAAGGTGGATCCTTTTAACCAGTTCAGTTGTTGACCTTCCTTCAAGATGGAGTCCATTAGCAATTGAGGGCCTTCACACTATGTCTTCAAGTGGCTATAGCAATTATTCTTCACGTAGCAACAGTTCCTTTGACAAAACCTTTATACATTGTCTCATTCCTGAAAGGGGTAGCTCAAACTAGTCCTCCAGTAGTCCATCAATTTCTTACGTGGAGACTACACATGATATTATCAACTCTCACCAAGGCTCCCTTTCAACCATTAAGAAAGGTTCCCTTTGATTGGTTTTGTATGAAAACCTTGTTAATTTTAACGGAAAGGGTCTTAGAGCTGGGAACCCTGTCCACCAGAAAAGTTGTCTGCGTCTTCCACAAAGACAAGGTGATACTCCAGCTAAACCCTGCCTTCATCCCCAAGGTTAACTTGTTCTACAGAAGGCAGGAGATTCATCTGCCATCCTTCTGTCCACAGCCAAAGCATCCAAAAGAAAAAGACTGGTATATGGTGAATTTAAGAAGGGTTCTCGGGTGTGCAGAGTCCATCAGAAAAACTGATCTTTTGTTCATGTCCCCCAAACAAGGGGAAGAGAATGTCCAGATCAGCCATAAGTTACAATATAAGGCAATTTATTTCTCAGACATACTCATTTCAGGCATCTTAGCTCACTTAGTACAAAGCACGACCACCAGTGCTGCAGCTGATCATCAAGCCCTCCTAAAGTTCAGTGAGTGGCAGGAATTCCCAGGCACTCTAGATAAAGCTCATGGACTTGCTCTCATACAAGCCTCCCCGCCAGCATGGCCAATTGACCATGCTGGCAGGGGCTGATGGGAATTGTAGTCCATGAACATCTGGAGTGCCATAGGTTCGCCACCACTGCCCTAGTCGATCTGCAAAGCATCCATGTGGTCAACCATAGCGACCTTTGTCAGACACTACAAGCTAAACTTTTGTCCAGCTGATGCCGACTTCAAATGGTGAGTTCTGCAGCAAGTGGTAGGTAACTTGTAATTCCAACATGAAGATGGAGGGAGACTGTTATTGGAAGTCCCAAGCTTCCAAGATGCCCTCCTCCTCAGAACAAGAATGGGACCTTGGAAACTTACTGTGAGGGTTCCTTCTACTCTGAGATACGGGGGGCATCTTGCCCATCCAGGAAGTGACTAGGACATGGTGGGAGAAACAAGATCCTACATGCTGCAGAAATGAAAAGAAAGAAAAAGCTTAGAATTCCAACAAATAGTTACATGTTTGGAATAGCTAAGAAAGGGCACACGTTTGCTCATCTTCTCCCTCAACAATACCTGCTCTTCTGATTACTGTTTGCCTGTCCTATGTCCTTTGTTGGTTCTTCCTATCCTATTTTAAGCGTGGAAATAATTTAAACTGGTCCATCAGTTCCCACCTGGAGGACAAGAAGTGGAAAGTTTTAGTCCTGTCCCCTTGAGCAGCCAGTGAAGAACACCTGAGCTTCCAAGATGTGAACTGACAGAACTTCCCCATCGAAAATAAACCCCAAGTTTCATGTGCAATTCCATGAAACACAGATTCGGCTGTGCCTGTGAGACACAGAAAAGGCATAAGGAAAGAACGGTTATAAGAGCACATATTGAAAAGCAGGTATGGAGGCGGGAGAGCGAAGCTGGATTTGATGTCCACAAGGAGGAGGGAGCTGCTTTCTACCAAGTCAGACCAGGGGACCCACTGGACTGGAATTGGGCCTCTGGACGCCTGGGACACTGGGAGCTCCACCAAGTGTTTTTTCCCTTTGTGTAAACAGCAGCTGTGCAGGACACTGATCTTGCTTGGATGGCAAGGCAAGAGCGGGTCTAACCCCAATGGGGCTGCTGTTTGACCCGCTGAGAGAAGCAAATGGATTTTCCCCTTCTCCCGGCATGAAGCTTAGCAGCAGATTTGGAGACAGATGAGCTCAAAAGTGGGTTGGTGTCAGGCTACGCCATTATTGGCCTGCCAGAGCGCACCTCTCCAGACCAGCAACAGCTGGGCCTGCCATCTCCGCCGCCCCAAGGCCATGGAGCCCCTTTCCTTTGTTCGCATGTAACTAGTTCAATAGAGCTTACTGGGTACTTATCTTTCTTTCACAGCGAGTAACTCGCCTTTCCCAAAACAATGAATCTGTAGAACTGTCTTTCTCATGCTGATATTGGGGGAATGCAAAGGTGGGGGCTTTAGGGGTTGAACCAAACTGTAACCTGAAGGTATATACTGGGGCCAGGGAGTTTGAATCTCAGGGCGGTTCCCCACTTGCCACGACCCCCCTATGCCCCCTTGCCACGACCCCCCTGAGAGCAGCGCGCGTCATTTCTGGCCCGCGCCCAGGCTTCCCCACAAAAGACGCCGTTTTGAAGAGCGCCAGGAATGACGCGCGCTGAGGGGGCGCGACAGCGGCAGTGTCGGGGTGGCTGCATTGTCGCCACCCCTGTAGTGGGGAGTGCCGGGGGACCCCGCGCTACTTGGCTACAGTAGCGTGCAGCTACTGGTAAGTGGGAAAACGCTGTCAGATTCAGCTACCTGGCCGTTGGGCTGATACAGTTCTGATTAAAGCTCTTGAACCTTTCCCGAGTCTTGTCATTGACTGGAGTACCAGACCCTTACACCTTGGCTCTTCAGTTTGACCTTTCTGCCCCATGGTGCCCCACAGTGGCTTTTCTGGCACTCGCTTGCTTCTTTTCCAAAGTAAATAGCCCACCCTGGGTTCCCCCCCCCCCCCCACTTAAATGGAGCAGGAGGCATCACCTTTGTCAGCAGGGAATGCCTACTCAGAAACAATTTTCTAGTAGGAGAATAGTTGACTTGCAAACCATCCAGTATATTGTGATGCCCTCGCAGTATACGGTAGTATGACCTCGCAGCCAAGTAGTAGCATTGCCTGCTTCCCATGCTGCGAGGGCCAACAGTGCTCACAAACAACTCTGTAAAGCCCCGCTGTAGCAATTCTTCAGTTCTTTGGCTTACCCACAGCCCTTGAAGCATTGAATCTCCCTGGCTTGTACCATTTTGTAGGTGTTGTGAGCTCAAATTAATGACTGAATGCAAGTAAAGTATTTTATTCATTCATTCCATTTATACCCTGCCCTACACTGAAGTCTTAGGGCAGCTTACATAATGGGGTTAAAAGCCCCATTAAAACATACAATCCTAAAAACATTAAAACATAAGTGTTATAGCTACATGCCTTGACAATGTAATATAAAACCATATTAATAAAAGAGAAACAATAACATGAAATACACAATAAGACAAAACACAAGAATCAATACCATAAACAGGAATGAGGCGGGCAAATCTACTGAGGTCTGACCTGCACACACCTTTTACTTAATTTAATTGATAAGTACATAGAAGTACATAGAACCCTGTATGGAATCGATGGATTTATGTCTGTCAGAAGAAAACAGGTGCACTTCATGTGGAATAACTTGATTTAGTCTAGATTGGATAGAATCGTATTATTGTTACCGCGCTGCCTGGTAACTTTTATTAGCTCCAGACCAACCAGCTCTCGGCAGCGCAGGGGAACAGAAACGGGACCCGACACAGCGAGTATAGTGAAAATAAAAAGGTTTTATTGAGATGCCGACCTACATGTCAGCACCTCCACACCACGGCAACTGCGCTGCCTAGCAGCTTTACAGCATCTTAAATACACTTTCTCCCGTTGGGAGTCCGGGAGAATACAGGACAGCCTACAACCATTCATTCACAAAATACATGACAACCAATCATACATCTACAAGTACATGGGAACCAATTAGAGTCCAGCGGGCAGTCCCTTCTTCTTGAATTTCACATCGCTGCAAAGGCAAGCAGGGCTGGTAGGCGATGACGTGAGGTACTGGCGTGGAAGAACAACAAGAGAGTCTTTTTGGGTGCTTGGGGTCAGGAACGAACTTAACGACGATGAAGTAACACCCTTATCTGCCTGCTGGTGGGATTAGGCAGATGGAGGCGCTTCTTCCGGGGTCCCTTTTGTCAACGTCCATTCAGGGTTTTACAAATGAAAGGGACATACCCAGGTGGAGCAGGGGTGAACTCCTGCCTTGAGCCAAGGAGGTTCCATGCAGACGCAAATACAAAAGATAGCTATAAGTCCTACTTTCTATCTAATATAGTTTGTTTCACCCTATCTTATACAAGAATAAAACATTGTTCCATCTTTATTCAAAACAAGACCAGAAATGGGATAAAATCACTTCTGGCTCCGCTATCATTATGGGCAATGAAAAAAATGAGAAAGGCGTTCTGTATGGTTAGAGGCACATGGGCAGAAATGGAAATCTGGAGAAATTTTACTACATCTGCTCTGAATGTAAGCCGAGGACGTGGACTGAAGAGGGGCACTTGTAAATGTTTTTTTGTTAATGATGTGACTGTGTGCTTAGATGAATACTGTGAAAAATTCTTTTAACTGGCTTAAAATGAGGGTACCATATCAAAAAACCTTTGAGTATTGAACAAACTGTCATGACATGCTTCCTTATCATTTTCCCATTCATGAATTTTATTAAAGTCCCAGGTGTTGATTGTCTCGAGCGGAGGTTTATCATGAAGTGGTAAAAACAGGGGTAGAAACCTCAACTGAATGCTCTTCTTGACAAAAAGATCCGCCGGAAAGTTAGCCTAAAGAATGAGGAGTCCCATCTTCCTACTTGGTTCTTCCCCAAAATGTACAACTCTGCGACTGTAAAGTAAAGGCACTTGTTACAGTAAAGGTGGGTGGATCATGTGGATGCAGAGGAAGCCACATAAAGAACCACAGCGACAGGCTGACAACTTGCTTTTACTATTTTGTGGCCTCTGTATCATATTGATGAGTGTAGACTAGCAAGTTGATCTCAAACTAGTCCTTTATTAGGCATCAAACAGAGAAAATACACACACACGCACACACACACGCACACACACACCCAGATAGGGTTTAACAGAATAATGAAGCTGGTAAATGGGGCCAGGAATATACAGGCATCATCTCTATACAGAGAGGGAAGCCCAGAAAATTATTTCAAGGTATTAACCAGGAAGTTGGCCACCATTTCCAGTATCTTAGGATCCTGATTGTTCAGAAGATAATTCAGTTTAGAGTTTGGAGAGAACGGGGGTGCCAGAGTTGGGGCCTTCAGAAAGAAGCTAGGTCTAGCTAGGTCTAGATTTTGTGAATCTAGAGCAAGCTAGGTCTTGATTTTGTGAATCTAGAGCAAGCAAATAAAATATGCTCTAAGGTCTCTTCAGAGGGTGGGCATGTGCACAAGCATGCGTCTGGTGTAGAGATGCCCTAAATCTCTCTGGGGATAGAGCAAGAAGAAATGTGTTGGTTCTTGCTCTAGTGATCACGCATCTCAGCTTAGGGTCAAACAGTATGTTTAAATAACAGGCTATCCTGCATTTTCCGGCTTTGATGTTGAAGTAAAGAGGGGAACAAAGCGTCCAGCAAGTTGATGTACCTGGAGGCCAGGAGAAATGTGTCATTTGAAGACTGCTAATCTAATCAAGCAGCACCCCTTATCTACATTCCAGGCCATCATGCTTCACATGGCGGATGACTGGGCCCCAGTAGCCACCATTAGGGGTTGCCAACCTCCAGATAGTGCCTGGAGTTCTCCCAGAATTACAGCTGATCTCCAGACTACAGAAATCAGTTCTGCAGAAAATGGCTGCTTTGGAGGATGGACTTCACAGCATTCTAACATTGAGATCCCTCTTGTCCCCAAACTTGCCCCTCCTCAGGCTCCATTCCCAATTCTCCAGAAATTTCTGAACCCAGAGGTGGCAACCCTTAATCGCAGCACCAAAATTCTGGAATTCTCTCTCCAGGGAGATTCATAAACAGAATAAGGGAGGGGGAAAAACATGTTTGTGCTTCTGGTGGTTCAGTGGTAGGGTTGCCAACCTATCTAGACATGCCCCCTATTGCCTTGGTGGCGAACCTTTGGCACTCCAGATGTTATGGACTACAATTCCCATCAGCCCCTGCCAGCATGGCCAATTGGGGGGGCTGATGGGAATTGTAGTCCATAACATCTGGAGTGCCAAAGGTTCGCCACCACTGCGGCCTATTGCAACTGACCTCCAGGCTACAGAGCTCAGTTCACGTGGAGAAAATGGCCGCTTTGGAAGTGGGACTCTATGGCATTATATTCCAATGGAAGTCCCTCCCTCCCCAACCACTCCCTCAGGTTCCACCCCAAAATTGCAGGTGTTTCCCAATCTGGAGCCAGCAATCCTACGGATTGTGCTTTTGGTAGAACTGCTCTCCCATAACATGGTGAGTGGTTAAGGTTAGCCAACTCTGCTATGTGCCCAGTTTCTCTGTAGCTCGGGGACTCAAAAACAGTAATGTGTAGTTTCAGCCTGAAAGAGCGCCCCTCAGAAATACAACGGGGGAAATTCAAGCCCCAGGCCTAGCGTCTGCTTGTCTCCCAAATGACCAGCAGATGGCTCTTTTGCAATGCTGAGTTTTGCTTTATTGAATCCCCCGGGGAACGGGTCTCAACCTTGCTTCAGGCCAGCGATGCTTGACTGTGGCATGACAAGAAGGGAAGAGCTATTTTCCCTGTATGGAAGGAAGCAAGAGGGCACTTTATAACAACAGGACAGAAATCCAGAGTGAAAAGGCAGGCCTTTGTGACAGTGGTAGTGAGCTGCATCTGGAACGGAAAGAAATGAATCACACCTGGGGAGTCCCAATTTATTTGCTTTTTTCATTTGCAGAAAAAGACACTGGGGGAGGAGAGGAAAGGAAGAGGAATCTGTCCTTTCATCTGTTTCTTACTGTATTTGTGACACATTTATTTGATTTACCAAAACTTATATTGCCCTTTGTGTTTCGAAAATGTATAATGAAGTGAATACTTGAAGATATATCTCAATTTTATGTATGAATTTATCCTGAGCTGCTTTTTAGACCTCATTTGGTAGTACCTATACCCACTCCTCCTCCTCCTCCTCCTCCTCCTCTTCTTCTTCTTGTTCTTCTTGTTCTTCTTGTTCTTCTTGTTCTTCTTCTTCTTCTTCTTCTTCTTCTTCTTCTTCTTCTTCTTCTTCTTCTTCTTCTTCTTCTTCTTCTTCTTCCTTTTCTTCTTTTCTTCTTTTCTTCTTCTTCTGTCCCATGTTGCTGCCACCCTGTAGCAGTCTCCCAAATCTCTATGGTTTTCTGGGATGGGCAAGGGGGGGTGGGAAGCTGGGAATACAAGGGTGGGGGGAGGAAAGGACTGAGCCCGAAGAGACCTGCAATGTCAGGAACTAGTTAATGGCGGCTGTTGTAAACTTTTATTGCCATCCGTTTCAGGTGTGGCTTGAAAGCTTCACTTAAAAGGTGACACAACATATGATTGATCGAACAAATGTGCTCCCGTCTTCAAAGCGCCCATCAGCCGCTATCAAAGCGAAATGGAGTGGGCAGGTGGAGAGATTCTCACAGCTCCTGAGGTGGGTTGGGGAGCGAACCAAAGTGCAAATATACCCTCATGCCCAACGCCAAGGACAGCGAAAGACAAACAGGAAGAATTCCTGGTTCCAAAGCACAGGCTGAAAAGAAACAGATGGATGCCTTCAGCCCAAGAAATGGCTTGGAAGCCAAAATAACAAGTTTGCCCCGTGGGTTTATGAATAAGTTTTTTCCCCACTGGCAAGAGCTCAGGAAAAGCAACATAAATAAATGGAGTAATTACAGGTGAATTATGGTCAAGCTGCGATTAGAGCTTAATTTATGGGCATTTAAGATGAAAACCTCGCAACACCACTCCCCCCAAAATCCTGAATTTAGAATATACATCAGGCAGGTGCATGCCCTGAATACAGATATCAGGAGAAGTCTGGATACGCTCACAGCAGGTGGACAGAAATTCTGTGGTAGAAATGGCTCTCTTTGACAAGGAGCCTGGATGATGGGCAGCGCTGCAGAGTGATTGTGCCGCGCTGAGAGAATATAGCTCTGCCTCCTAAAGCTGAAATGCCAAGTTCGGTTGTCATGGCTTCTCCCAAAGGATCCTCAGAATTGTAGTTCGGTGAGCAAGCTCAGGATTCTCCAAGAGAGCGGCTTGCCCACCTCCTGAATGTTGCCAGTTCGAGGGTTGCCTGAGCAGCCATTTAATCCATTTTGTAGTTAAGAAGAAGAGTTTGGATTTATATCCCCCCTTTCTCTCCTGCAGGAGACTCAAAGGGGCTTACAATCTCCTTGCCCTTCCCCCCTCACAACAAACACCCTGTGAGGTAGGTGGGGCTGAGAGAGCTCCGAGAAGCTGTGACTAGCCCAAGGTCACCCAGCTGGCGTGTGTGGGAGTGTACAGGCTAATCTGAATTCCCCAGATAAGCCTCCACAACTCAAGCAGCAGAGCTGGGAATCAAACCCGGTTCCTCCAGATTAGATACATGAGCTCTTAACCTCCTACGCCACTGCTGCATCTATTTCAGTAACCAGAGACTCACTTAGATTGGTGGCGGGCCAAAATTGGAACGTAGATATGTTTTAATTAATTTAGCTGTTCTGCCTTTCTTTATTTCACAGTAAACCCACCGAATGCTCAGCTGGTCCTGCCATTGCTAGTGGTTTTATTGTGTTACTTGTGTGCTTCCTTGCCTGACCTAATGCTTTTTTGGTAGCAGTTCCTCATTTGGGGAATGCACCTCCCCTTAAGAGTTACCTGGCCCTAACTTTGGTTCTCAGGCACCAGACCAAAACTATTCTGTTTTCCAAGGCTTTGAATGAAGGGGCTGATTTTTAACTCTATTTTAGCCTGGAAAGTGTTATTTTACAGGTCTGTAGCCTGGTTGTATCATCTGTTTTTATGCTGTTCTGGGGCTTTTAAAATGTCGGTTTTTAATTAATATCCAAGCCCAAAATTATCCTGGCTTGGGTTCTGAACAACTTACGTAGGCTCAGTTCTGAGGGGGCCAGCTGCAAAAATGAAACTGTGTTCCTCCCATTTTCACACAAGGTCTCCTCGCGCCAAGGCATTTTGAGTTAGCCTGTGAAAGAGGCAGTATACAACAGACACAAACAAGAAAGAAGCAGAAGGAGAAAAGGGCGGAACAGAAGAGAATGACACCGGTGAGGATTATATTGACTCAATTATAGCAAACTATCCACTGTTTTTCCGTCATGGTAGAGGAAAGTTCTCAGCCAACTTGCGGTAACCACACTGGGTTTTCAAGGTGAGACGAACAAAGGACTTTCCCCTTCTTAACTCTGCAGTGGAAAGAGATAGAGACAACTATTTTGTAAAAAAGATGGAAACTGAGGGTTTATAGATGGTGCATAAAACTTAGGACTTTGGTACCCCCATTTCCCTCTCCATGGGGTTGGGAAATATATGGAGATTTGGCAGTGGGGCTTGGGAAAGGTGGGATTATTTGGGGAAGGGAGGTACTTCAGATGGTATGTGATTCCATGGAGTCCATCTTCCAAAGCAGCCATTTTCTCTGGGAGAATTGATCTCTGCAGTCTGGAGAACAGTTGTAACTCTGGGATATTTCCAGCCCCGCCTGTAAAGGATTCAATGGTGTTGATGGTGAAGTAACCTTGAGTGCATTCCACAGCCCGGGCGATGGGCCAGCTTCTTCGGCGGAGACTTTATCTTTGCGCGGGAGATGAGGACTCCGTTCCCATGGGAGGCAGGAAGGGGGGATGGGGTGAATGGTGTTATAACCTGTGCCTCTGGCGGGAAGAGTCATTCCTGCCACTACGTGTACGTGAGCTTTCTAAGATGTCTTAATAAACGGACTTTTGCACCCAAAAAGCCTTTTATTTCTGCTTCTATGGAATTCCTTACATTGTGGCAGGAATCCTTAATTCATCTATATTCCTAGTGCAGTGGACCTCTGGTGTCTTGACATGGAGAGGTTGAATGTTACTCACGGAAAGGTGCGGTAGCCCCCAAAGAGGGCTCCGACCTTTCCCTTCTGGATCTGGAGAACCCGGCAGGAGAGCGGGCCTCGCTGGTGGCTCTTTCCCGTCCTGCGTATCAGCAGGGATCTTCCTTTACTCCGTTGGAGCGAGGGACGTGGCAACGACCATGGGGACATCCATGAGCCCGTTTGGGGCGCTGTCTATGGATCCGGCGCCTGTGGATCGGATCTCTACCCGTTTTCGTGTGGATTACAAGAACCTCAGATGCAACCTGTCATGGAGGAGGCGGGCCTGACCACCTTTCATCGCGACAGCAGGAATCCAGTGAGCGATTCCTGGTTCGTGTTTGGTGATGCTCCCAAAAAAAAATTACGTGGCACAGCACTGGGGCCGATCCAAAGGACACCGGGACTAAACCTGGAATTGGGAGGGGTATCCGTGCAGCTGTCGGACCCCCCTGATCCCGGGCCAGCGACCGCACCTGGGAGTGCCACCGGGGAGCCACCGGTGAGCTTTCACGGCGGCTCACGGTGTCTCCGATGTCTCGCTTCCAGGCGATGAAGAGTCCGAAGAAAGCCTGCACTCCCAGCCGGATCTGTTCCCTCTCCCATCGAAGGAGACCTGGGATGAGGAAGTGGGCTGACCCTGCGAAGATGGCCAAGAAGCATGGACCGATGAGCGCCAGCTATGGGAGGAGGAACGGGCACAGTTGCAGCAAGGTAGCCCGAAAACCTGCAGAGGTTCAGGAGCGGCAACGCATAGAAGTCCAGCTCGAGTTGGACCGTGCTAAAGACGCGCTCCAGCGACAATATGCCCAGAATCTGTCAGTCCATGATAAAGTCCTGGAACACTCCAGACTGGATTTACAAGCGGCAACGCGAAAGCGTTCAGGCCCTAACGCGAAGTAGGCTGCTGAAGCGCTTAAACGGGACGAACTGGCTAGAATTGGAACGAGGAAAAAGCTGCGTGGCATGCGCGCCAGGATGCGATGACTGCGCAAGGAGAGGGAGCTGGCTGCGTTGGAGCGGGAGCTAAGAAGGTAGCAGACCACGACGCCCCATGTTGTAGTCAATGCTGTTACCGATCACGCGCCCGGGGTGCCAGGGCCGCCATTACTATAGGTGATCTACCACCCAAGCGCTGGCGCCCCCGATTCCGGGCCCCCCCCCGTGCAACAACACCTGCCCAACCACCTGCTCGTTCCAGCGCCAACCACAGCCCCAGCGAGCGCCAAGAGCCGTTGAAAGGGGCTACTAGCGGCCCCCGATACCAGTGCGTTTTGATGGGACCGCTTCCGAACTTCCCTACTTCATTTTGCAACTCAATGCCCACTTGGAAGACTATGATGATTTATGCCGGTCTGAGCCTTGAAAAAAAATGCGGGACATCGGCTCAGTCCTGGATGGGGCAGCAGCCGACTGGTTCGTGACTCTTTTGGATTTGCAGGATGAAGACTCTCGCACAGTGCCCGCATTCCTCCAAGCCTTAAGAGCGCGCTTTCAAGATCCAGGTGCCGAGATGAAACTATCCGCACCATCAAAACCATCCAGCAAAGACAACCGCCCGTTTGCAGAATTTGCCCGTGAATTTCGATGCGGCGGCTGCTTTCATTCCTCCTGAGTGGCCTGGAAGCAGCATGAAATGCGAATACTTCTCCGGTCTGCAGTGGACGGCAGAAGCTGCGTGAAAGCGGTGTTTTTAATTCGGGTTCCTCGTACTGTGCAGGTGGATCGGATTGGGGTCCCCGTGAAGCGTCTCGCGTTTGGAATCGCGGCTCGATGCCGGAGGCCGCCTACGCCAAAAAACCACTACTGTGTCCACCAAAGTCAAGCCCATGTAGCCCCTACCGAAACCACCTCTCTGGAAGAGCGCCCGTCATGACTGGGATTGTGTCTTTACTCGCGGAGACCCAGAGTCATCCTAGCCGCCAACTGTCCCCGAAACAAAAACCAACATCCAGCTCAGCGCACTCCATCTGCCAAACCACTGCGCCAGGTCAGGGACGCCTCACGACGGAGCTCGTCTAAAGCGGTCATCGAAGGCTGGAAGAAGCAGAGGAGGGGGAAGCGGCTGTTTGCCTTTCTTCATTTATGGACATGGACGTACGACTCCTGACGCGGTGAGTGAAGGCAGCGCCCCCATTACTGTCCAGACATTTCTGACCCAACCCGCTAAACACACTTTCGCGTATAGCCTGCGGCCCTTGTGGAGTTCGACTGCTCCCACTTTCTTAATGCGACCCCAGGTGGCAGAGGAGCTAGGTCTGGACCAAATTCCCCTGGCTAAACCGCCATTCACCCAAATGGGCCGGCAACCCCCTCGAGATGAAAGGACCGACCCAGTACAAAAACACAGCCGGTTCTCCTCCGTTGCGCCGACCATTGGGAGAAAAGTGGATTTTATTTTGGCGCCAGTAGTAAAACACTCCATAGCCGGGCATGCCTTGGTTATTGATACATGAACCAAAGTTCATTTGGAAAGAACGGATCTTAGAATTCACTGACCCTCCCTGCGGTGTGAACACATGAATTGGGGAGAAAACCCAACGTCTCCTGACACACACCCCCCCCTGGCTTCTTCAGCGGTGCTCCCGATTCTATTGGCATCCCACCTTCATATCATGATCTAGCCATGAAATTTTCAAGAGCAAGAATCACGATCAGTTGCCATGCCACAGAGACGCTGACTGCAGTATTGTTATACTGGCAGGGCGCGCAACTACCCAAAGGGATAGAATCTACCGCATGGAGTCCCAATGAGGAGAAGGAACTTCGTTGCCTTCTTGGACAAGAACCTTGCTCATGAGTTCATACGTGAATACCAAACACACTGCGCTGCTCCCGTTTTGTTTGTAAAAAAGAAAGATGGGTCTTTACGGCTTTGCACCGATTATGAAGGTCTCAATGCGGTCTCCCTGTCCAATAAATATCCTTTACTTTGATCAAGGACCTTTTAGATGCACTCGGCAAAGGGCGCATTTTTGCCAGGTAGGACTTGAGAGAAGCTTACTACAGAGTCAGAATTGCTGAAGGCTATGAACACTTGACTGCTACGTTTAACACAAAGTTTGGACAGTTTGAATACTTAATAATGCCATTCGGGTTAAGTATTAGGGCCCCCGAGGCTACTATGGCCCTTATCAGCGAAGTTCTCCATGATTTATTGTACAAGGGAGTTGTGGTATACTTAGATGGCGTTTTAATTTACTCTAAAACCATAGAAGAGCATGAAATATTGGTTAGGGAGGTATTGAAGCGCTTGCTGACGACTTAACTCTCTCTTTGCCAAACTCTCCAAATGCTGTTTTTTTCATCAGACCTCCATTGACTATTTGGGTTACCGGATCTCGCCCGGCGAGGGCTTGAAAATGGATCCTGCTAAAATTGGCGCAGTCCTCCAATATATACCCCACCAAGCGCCAAAAGAACTCCAGTCTTTTCGCGGTTTTGCTAATTTCTATCGTGACTTTATACCCCAATTAGCTGAACTGACTCTCCCTCTCACAGACCTCTTACGCACTAAGGGTAAAGATCCACTGTCCATCATAGCCCGGGGCCCCCCTTTGCAGTCTGAGGAGTGTCAAACAGCCTTTCAACTCTTAAAGTCTCGCGTTTACCACGGGAACCTATCCTAAAGCACCCTGACCCAGATCTCCCGTTTGTGGTTCACGTGGATGCCTCCCGGACCATAAAGCACTTGGGGCAGCCCTGTTGCAGAAAAATAAAGATGGTAGGAAGGCTGGTTCCGTGTGCTTATTTGTCTAAGAAATTCTCTGGTGCTGAACTCGCTGGACTGTAGGGAGATAAAGAGACTGCGACCATCAAAGTAGCACTCTCCACTTGGCGCCACTGGCTGGAGGGGGCTAAGCTTGCCTTTCAGGTTTGGTCGGATCATAAAAACCTGTGGCAGCTCTTTTCCACCCCCCTCAAGATGTCCGTAAAACAGCTAGATTGGAGCCGATTTCTTTTCTCGTTTCTCTTTTTTACAGTCCATTTTTTCCCTGGGAGAAAACCAATAAGCAGCTGACGCAGCTCTCGCGCCTACCCGAGGAGGGGGGTGGAGCTGCCTTACGAAGACATTCCACGCGCTGTTCTTTCCCCCTCCCAAGTGGGGTTGGCTGTCACCCGATCTCGCGTTCACTCCTCCTCCACCCCCCATTCCTAATTACCGTCCTTTCCTTTCCTGCGGGAACTTGAGGAAGGCGGGACTGCCGCGAGGGAAACCTCAAGCGAAAGAAAGTGACTCCCAATTGCGTTTGGAGAATGGAGTTTGGCGGAGGGGGGAATGTTGGTAATGCAATCTCCCTCCGCCAAGCAGGTTCTTGGAAAGCTTGCCCGCGATGCCCGATTAGGCTGGACATTTTGGCTTTTTTGAAAACTCTGCATTTAGCCCGCCGGCAGTTCTGGTGGCGCTTAATGCTTATAAAGACAACAAAGGAGGCATACATTAGAGGCTGCTTTCGGTTTGTGCAGAAGCCAAAACCATCCCGGAGTAAGCCCCATGGGCTATTGAAACCTCTCCCGGTGGCCTCCCGCCCTTGGGAAGTCATCTCCATGGATTTTTATTACAGATTTTACCCGAGGAGTCATGGCAACCTGCGGTTTTCGTGGGTGGTGGTGGACTTATTTTCTAAACAAGCCCATTTTATTCCATGTGCTTCCATCCCCTCCGCTCCTAAGTTGGTACGGCTGTTTATTCAACATGTTTACCGTCTCCATTCAGCCCCCGTTAAGGTGGTCTCTCCGACATGACCCCAATTCATCTCAAGAAGTTCTGGAAAAGCGTTTTTGGGGTTGTTAGGGGCCGCCCCGGCCGTTGTGACATACCACGTTCAAAGTGGCGAGCGAGAGGAAGAGCAGGAACAGAACCCTAGAACGAGTATTTACGTTGTTACACCAACTACCGCCAAGACAATTTAGTGCGAGCTTATTCCGTTTGCGGAGTATGCATACCACAACAATGTGGTTCATAGCAGCACAAAGAAAACCCCGCTAGCAGAAATTGTGTCTGGTGGCTCCTTCCCGCCGTTACCACAACTACCCGCTTGTTGGACCCCCCAGAATTTCAACAATAGATTTCATCCCTAGCCGAGGGATGGAAGGCGGTCCAGAACACTAACCCACAACAAGCGAAGGACTCCCAAAGAAACTGCAAAGCGGATAAACACCGCTAGGATTTTCCTCTGCGTGTGGGCTCTTGGGTGTATTTATCTACCATCTCAGAGACGTACATAAATATTCCAAACTTGGCAAAAGATTTGTGGGACCTTTTCAAATTACTAAAGTGATTAATGATGTCACTGCCCGCTTAGATTTGCCTAACTCTCTTAGTAACATTCATCCTGTCTTCCATTCAAGCTTGCTCAAGGAGGCTCCCGCTTCCAATGCCTGGTACGACCCGCATGAGAGGCCCCCACCGGAAACTATTATTGATGGTCACAAGCACTTCTGAAATTGGCGCTATCCTGGACTCTGCGCTTTGTCATAAGCGCTTGCAATATTTAGTCTCTTGGGTGGGATATTCCTCTGGGTATAATCAATGGGTTTATTCCGAGAATATTGAAGCTCCCACCCTTATTTCTGCTTTCCACCGCGCCTTTCCGCATAAACCTGGGGGGGAGGGGTCTTCTTTAAGGGAGGCAGAAATTAAAGGATTCAATGGTGTTGATGGTGAAGGTAACCTTGAGTGCATTCCACAGCCCGGTAGGTGGGCCAGCTGCTTCCGTGGAGACTTTATCTGTAGCGCGGGAGATGAGGACTCCGTTCCCATGGGGAGGGCAGGAAAGGGAGGGATGGGGTGAATGGTGTTATAACCTGTGCCTCTGGCGGGAAGAGTCATTCCTGCCACTACGTGTACGTGAGCTTTCTAAGATGTCTTAATAAACGGACTTTTGCACCCAAAAAGCCTTTTATTTCTGCTTCTATGGAATTCCTTACACCGCCCCACCCTCGGGATTCAACACCCTTGCTACAGTGGTGAGATCCAAAAATTTTACTAACAGGTTCCCATGGTGGCGGGATTCAAACTGTGGCGTAGCGCCAATGGGGCTGGGCGGGGCACGATGGGGGTGTGGCCAGGCATTCCTGGGACGGGGCTGTGGCAAGGACGCAGCCGCTGCGCCGGTCCTTGGGAGGGAAACGAATGCACGCAGGCGCAGGCTGCCACGCACGCCGGTGCACCTCCTGCTAGACTGCTTCAAGTTCTGCGCGCTACTGCTGAGAGGAGGGGCGTAACTACGGCAAAAATCACGTGGCAAAATCACCAATTAAGAACCCCCTCTCGGCACACGCAAATAATTAGTAACCTACTCTCGGGAACCTCTGGGAACCTGCTGGATCCTACCTCTGCCTTGCTACCATGGTGGTAGCCCAGCCTTGAAACTGATGCTTTCTCTTAAGCAATTACATCTTGATTTTGCCTGCTTCTGAGCCACAATGAAAGCTTTCTTGGCACACCACCAGAAGAAGCAGTTACCGTTCGCCTCTGAGCAGGTTGAACTCGGAGGAAGGTCTATGAGCCAGAACCCGGCATCTAATCGTCACTTTGGGGACTGTTGCAGTCTTGCAAGCCCTATTTCTGCCCAAATGGGAACTTGGGTGTTCTGTGACTACCTGTAATCTTTGCTTGGGGAAGCCCTTTTTTCCTTTCTCCTGTATAATCAGAGTGACTTCCTTGGGGTAACTTTCCACTGCAACTTACTAAGAATAAGTATCTGAAGAGTATCTGTGGCAGAACAGGCTCACTGCAGGCCCTGTTCTGTCTTGCCCTCTGATACGTCTGGGAACCAGTGGCTGACCAAGGTCTCCGCCTGGTGTGGGCCACTTCACTTCAGGGGACTTCTCTCCCTCTTACAGTTTAACCACTGCAGCCGCCTGACCTTTGCCAAAACTACCAGCTCAGAAGAGCGGGGCTCCCGTCTTGACTTTCCTGAACTGTCGGTTGCCATTTTGCAATATGTATTTCTAGTTTTGTTTGAAATGGCTTCTGCTGTTTTAATATTTATATTGTTTATTTTTATACTGTTTGACATGATGTGAGCTGCCCTGAGCCCGGAAGAAGAGGGGCAGCATATCAAGCCCAAATAACAACAATAATGGGTCCGCACAAATGCTATGCCGATATATTATAAGGAGGAGGAGGAGGAGGAGTTTGGATTTATATCCCCCCTTTCTCTCCTGCAGGAGACTCAAAGGGGCTTACAATATCCATGCCCTTCCCCCCTCACAACAAACACCCTGTGAGGTAGGTGGGGCTGAGAGAGCTCCGAGAAGCTGTGACTAGCCCATGGTCACCCAGCTGGTGTGTGTGGGAGTGCACAGGCTAATCTGAATTCCCCAGAGAAGCCTCCACAGCTCAGGCGGCAGAGCTGGGAATCAAACCCGGTTCCTCCAGATTAGATACACGAGCTCTTAACCTCCTACACCACTGCTGCTCCTAGGCCTCTGGGTGAGGCTCCAATTGTAATGAGAGGCCAACAACCAGCTAAAGAACTGGCAGCTGTGATATTAAGTAACAATAATAATAATAATAATTGCTGTTCTGAGGCCTCACCTTGTGCCTTAGTCTCCCTGGGCCCAGTATCTGGTTACCATGGGGACAGCTTACTGCAGCTTGTCTATTGACTGACCCTCCTGTTCCCTTGGATCTTGTTTTAAAATACCATGTTCTGAAATGCTGCAGGTCTGTGTGGTACAGAAAACAGCTGCCACCATTAAACATGATAAAGCATTTATTAAGAAAATCGCCACACTCATATTCTCAAGCAGAGCAACAGAAGGCCCAGCAAAGACTGCACTATCTGAGACTTTTAAGGAAACAACAACTGAATGGAAAACTCCCGGTGTCCTTTTACCGCTGTGCTATAGAGAGTGTCTTAACCTACTGCATCTGTGTATGGTTCTCCAGTTGCACAGTGGCAGATAGGAAGGCGCTCCAAAGGGTGATCGCTACTGCACAGAGGATTATCGGCTGCCCTCTCCCCTCCTTGGAAGAACTCTATAATTCCCGAAGCGTAAAGAAAGCCCAAAATATTCTGAGACCCGTCTCATCCAGCACGCTCTCTTTTTGAACTGTTACCATCCGGCAGACGATACAGGTCTATCAAAACCAGGACAAAGAGGCTTAGAGACAGCTTCTACTCTAGAGCTGTGGCTATGCTGAACTCCGCGGCTTCGTGTTGATGTGTTTGGGGCTGTGTAGGGATGGGTGGAGGAAGGGGAAAGTGAGGATGGGGTATGAGTCTGAAATTATGTGCGTCGAGGAATGCTGCTGTAAATTTCGTTGTGCGTGCACAATGACAATAAAATGCTTATGCTTATTAAACAAGGGCTCTAAAAGAAAAGTGTAAAGTTTTAATTCCTCTGAGCGTCCCTCTGTACATGCCCTCGTTGCTGTCAACCCAAGGAAGGATCCCTAAACTTAAAATTACTGTGGTGCTAAAGGATTTTCATTACCCTGTTGCCTCTGCTCTGGCTTGGTCACTGTCTTCCCCACAACATGGTGACTTTCAGGAGGGGCTCAGGTTAGAACAGCTGCCTCTGCTTAGATCAGTGGTTCTTAAACATCGTTGGTCATTGCTCCTTTGGTTCCATGAACTCATTCATAGAATCATAGAAGAGTTGGAAGAGACCACAAGGGCCATCCAGTCCAACCCCCTGCAATGCAGGGACACACAATCAAAGCACTCTTGACATATGCTCATCCAGCCTCTGTCTCCAAAGAAGGAGACTCCACCACTCTCTGAGGCAGTGAATTCCACTGTCGAACAGCCCTGACGGTCAGGAAGTTCTTCTTAATGTTTAGGTGGAATCCTTTTTCCTTCACCTTGAATCCATTATTCAGAGTGCCCCCTACTTTATAAAAAGCAGAATAGCGGTTTGTAGAATCTTCTAAAACAGATTAATTAATTAATTAAATTTAATTAATTAATTAATTAATTAAAATTAATTAATTAATTAGTTAATTATTGGGTTTTGCATACCGCTCTACCCCCGAAGGGCTCTGCTAACAACAATCAAATTCTAAACAGTGACAGCATTACCTGTACATTTGTTCAAAATTTAATTAAAACTTTTTAGCTCATTCATTCGACAAAATTGACGAGCTTGATCCAGCGACACCAACTTTTGAATATCTGATAGCCACGTAACAAGGTTCCATATCACATTTAGTAACTATCCTTTCCCCCCGAAAATAAGACCTACCCCGAAAATAAGCCCTAGCGTGATTTTTTGGGATTTTTGGAGGATGCTTGAAATATAAGCCCTACTCCAAAAATAAGCCCTAGTTACAGATTCCCTGGAGCAGCTGATCTGGCCACATAGGGGGCACAAAATCATGAGAAAAAATAAGACATCCCCTGAAAATAAGCCCTAACGCATCTTTTGGAGCAAAACACGGTATGTCATTGTTTAGTCCAGGGGTAGGGAACCTTTAACACTCAAAGAGCCATTTGGACCCGTTTTCCACGGGAAAAGAAACACTTGGAGCCGCAAATAATTTTTGATATTTAAAATAAAGATAACACTGTATATATTGGGGTTTTTTAACCTTTTACTCCACTCATTCTGAGAAGCGCATGGATGCGTCCGCCCTGCTACCTGCAGGGCGGGCAAGGATGAAGCCAGCGGCTCGGCCTCGCCGGCCGCTGGGAAAGTGCCCGCCCCGCTCCAACGGGGTGGTCGAGAGGGGAAGCCTGCAGCGTGGCCCAGCCGGCCGCAGGCAGTTGGTGCACCTGCCCTTCTGCCTGCAGGGCAGGCAAGAATGGGGCTGGCGGCTCGGCTTGTGGAGCCGCAGTGAAAGGTCAGAAGAGCTGCATGCGGCTCTTGAGCCGCAGGTTCCCTACCCCTGGTTTAGTCCCTTCTTAATCCAACAGATCAATTTGATGAAGTGATATCAGTTTCCCAATGTCAGGTTTAAAGTCACTCAGCAGGAGTCTTAAAACACCTCTTTTAGTAATCTGGAGTCAATTTCTTTGCTTGCAGGGAAGTTGGGTGATCTTATTAAAACCATGTTCCACCAAATAGGATGGTGGAAATGCAGCACAGAGCTACTTAACTGCCATTGTTCAGGATAACTATCAGGATTTTCCTTCTTTAAGCAAAAAAAATTGGTACAATTCTTAAACTTTGGTTTCGGCTCAATGTGATTTTGTAGCTCAGTTAGTTCTTTCTCCATTACCACAACTACTTTGGTATCTAAAATAGATTTACCAGCTAATCTGGAATTGCCAATGGAACAAAATACTCAGGTTGCTTAGACATATTTGCATGCCACACATCCAGGTGGCCACAAAAAAAAGTCATCATCATGTATCTCACCTTTCCTTCTAGCTCAGACAGGCTCTGAAATTGGTTTAGCTTGCAACTGCTTAGGTTGTGTTTAAATAGAGTTAACTTTGAAATAAACTGAGAAACAAAAAAATTGGCCTTAATAAGATTAATAAACTCACTTGTGCTGCAGGCAGGCAGGATGTGGTCAGGTCCAGTCTCGCAGGACATAACAGGTGGCAGACAAGTGCGTAATCAGAAGACAGTCCAATGGGTCAAGGCAGGCAAAGGCATCACGGGTCAGTTCAACAGGTCACGGCACAGGAGATCAGATAAACAGGCTGGGAATCAGCAGTAGACCAGACACACGGAGACAAAAGGAAACACACTTGTTGCACCCAGGCAGAAGGCTTATATAGAGAATCTTGTCCAAGGGGCTGGGATTCAGCAAGGAGTTAATCCTCATCAGATGCAGACCCTTCTATTTTCCTATATCTTGCTGCAATATGAGCACTCCTCCTTTGTTTCTTCAGCTGCTGCCTCTGCTTCTGCCTCCTGTGCACAGCTGACTCATTACTAGGTTCCCTAGGACAGGGATGCCCAACCTATGGCACCCCAGATGTTCATGGACTACAATTCCCATCAGCCCCTGCCAGCATGGCCAATTAGGAATTGGGAATTGTAGTCCATGAACATCTGGGGTGCCATAGGTTGACCACCCCTGCCCTAGGAGGATCTGCAGGCTCCTCCACTTGCATGTCATCAGGCAGGGAAGGGCTGGGAGTTGGCTCTTCTGCCTGGTCTTCCTCAGGAGCAGCCAACTCTGGCTGCACCGTATTGCCAGGTTCTTCCTCAGAGTCCTCTGTATCCTGGTAAGTACCCAGGGGATGCCTCATGACACTTCTTTGCCACTGCAGATTTATTTAGTTGAACTTTGCAAACAGGTTAACAAGCAAAAACAACAGTGTCAAAAAGGTCGTAAAAGCACCTTGCCTTTTGATAGTCGACAAGCTTCCATATGAAGCAGCGACCATTCGAAATCTTCCTCCTCCTCAGCACAGATTTCCTGGAATAGCCGGTCATCGGCCAATTACGGATGAGGCTCCAGGGGGCTCTGGACGTGCACTGGAAGCTGAAGCACATCGGGGCAAGATTTCTTGGCTCACTGCACTTCCTCCCTGCAGAGCGCCAAGAAAGGAAGTACATCAGGGCAAGGTTTCTTGTCCCAGTGTATTTCCTCTTGCCTCACCAGCAGTGGTGGGATCCAAAAATTTTAGTAACAGGTTCCCATGGTGGTGGGATTCAAACTGTGGCGTAGCGCTAATGGGGCTGGGCGGGGCACGATGGGGGCGTGGCCAGGCATTCCGGGGGTGGGGCATTCCTGGGCGGGGCTGTGGCAAGGACGCAGCTGCTGCGCCGGTCCTTGGGCGGGAAACGAATGCACGCAAGCGCAGGCTGCCACGCACGCCGGTGCACCTCCTGCTAGACTGCTTCAAGTTCTGCGCACTACTGCTGAGAGGAGGGGCGTAACTAAGGCAAAACTCACGTGGCAAAATCATCAATTAGTAACCCCCTCTCGGCACACACAAATAATTAGTAACCTACTCTCGGGAACCTGTGAGAACCTGCTGGATCCCACCTCTGCTCACCAGTGCTTCTCATTTTCCCCACAGAAAGCGAAAATACTTCTTATGTAGTATTTCATGCTCGAATGGGGCAAGAGCTGGCTGTGGTTAACTGGCCATTAAGAGCATGGGCTTTGAGTTTGTTCACTGCAGTGGTGTCAGCATGTAGTGAGTTGTGCAGGGGACCACTGAAGTGTTTTGCACTCAGATGTTCATGTTGATAATGAATAACCCAGTGAAATGGTAAAGGCACTGCTTTTTTTTTAAAAAAAATAAAATAAGTATCATACCCATGGTAGCAGTGGTGGGATCCAAAAATTTTAGTAACAGGTTCCCCTGGTGGTGGGATTCAAACAGTGGCGTAGCGCCAATGGGGCTGGGTGGGGCATGACGGGGCGTGGCTGGGCATTCTGGGGGCGGGGCATTACTAATTTCTCTGTTACTGTAAAAAACTCTTACTGTAAAAAAAAAGTTCCTAATTTCCAGCTGGTATCTTTCTGTCCATAATTTAAACTCACTATAGCAAGTCCTATCGTCTACTGCCAACAGAAACAACTACTTCTCCTCTAAGTGACTGCCTGTCAAATACTTAATACTTTCAAATACTTAATTTTGTTTCTAGAAATCAAAAGAAGGATACTTTCCTTAAACAAGGAACTTGACCATATTTCTAAAACGTGTTTTTAAAACAGCCCAACAGGGAGAATTATCCCGTTTTCTACCTTCGCTATCCAGCCACATAGGAAACAACAGGACTTGATGATTTTTGGACCTAATGGAATTTCTAACGGAAAAGCAGACCCCATTAGTAACCCCCTCTCGGCACACACAAATAATTAGTAACCCACTCTCGGGAACTGGTGAGAACCTGCTGGACCCCACCTCTGCATGGTAGCGGCCAGTCATGGATGCTGCTCCAGCAGTTGCACGAGCATGTTAGTAGATGGAGTTTCCTTGTCTTTGAAGAACTGCTGAACAACACAAAATATCGACTC
The DNA here is from genome assembly GCF_021028975.2 of Sphaerodactylus townsendi. NCBI lineage: Eukaryota > Metazoa > Chordata > Lepidosauria > Squamata > Sphaerodactylidae > Sphaerodactylus > Sphaerodactylus townsendi. The sequence continues at coordinate 13,147,114 of NC_059434.1, forward strand.
CTCTTTAGTATCTATTCTTAGCTCCTTGCAAATAGCCCTTGAGCCAGACTTTTCTTGTTTATAAATGCATGGGAGAAGCAAAGATTCATTGCCTGGCCAAGTTGACCAATCTGAACAATGCAAATTCTGTTTTCTTTAATATGCTTCCCAGAGCATCTTCCACATTTCTCAGCCATTTCATCTATGCATCTTAACACTGAATTGTTTTGAGAGGAAACGTCTTAATTATATTGTCTGGTGACTTATGTAACACAGCACTCAGAAATGCTGCTAGAGAGCTGGGTGGCTGTGAGGTTGTGTGCTCTGTGAAGAATTATGTGTCTTTGCTGGTAGGAGGAATTCTTCACTGATTGTATGTGGCTTTCCTGATTTAGCAGTCAGGAAGGAAATTAGCTCTTGTGGGTTTTCCTGACTGTGTGGTTTGGTAGTTTTTGCTCCTAATGCATAAACCATTAGAGGTATAAAGCGCACATAGGATCCATCAATATCTCAGACTGAGCAAGGATTAAAAGAAAAACTGATAAAAGCACAGACTTTTAATCTATAATATCCAGAAAAGGCCTCTTGTAACTTCTGAGCCAGTGCAGAGAGCAGACCTGGTTTTGAGAAACCTTGGTACACACTTTAGGATGTGCAAATTTCAAAGTGTAGGGCATTTTACAACAGACAAAAAAAAGTGCAGTTCTTTCTTTGACCATTTATGCAGTGAGTGTACATCTCCTTCAGGTCAGATTCTTGGTTGTGCACACATTTTCCCTACTCCTGAACTCACCATACTGCAGCTCAGAAAATCCCAGTGGTTTCCAAAAGCAGGTAAATTGTGATTTTTCTCCTGCCTTTGCAGGGAAAGTGAAGGAGACAGCTGTTTATTACTCTCTCTTTGGGTTTTCTCAATCCTCCCTGTCTTCCCAACAGCTCTTTTGAGCAAAAATGGCACCCCCACAAAAATTTCATGTGTATGTGTGCCTATGGAGATGGGGAGAACTCTCCCCATCTTCACTGGCACCCTACTGGCTCCCCCCTTTGCGAAGCTAGGATCCAACTCGGCAAATGGAAGGGGTGACTATCATCACTGGCACCCTGCTCGCTCCCCACCTGAGCAAAGCCAGTATCCAGCTTCTACAGCTGTATTTTCTCATAGTTGTATTTTCTCACTCAACAGGCTTTATGGGTAGTATATAGATAAATAATCTGGGTAAGTGTTCTCTCCATAGAGGACTGTATTAGGGAGTTTCCCTTCCAAAACTGAAAAGGATCCCCCCTTCCTTATAGTCAGAGGTGGGATCCAGCAGGTTCTCACAGGTTCCTGAGAGGAGGTTACTCATTATTTGTGTGTGCCGAGAGGGGGTTACTAATGGGTGATTTTGCCAGGTGATTTTTGACTTAGTCACGCCCCTCCTCTCAGCAGTAGCGCACAGAACTTGAAGCAGTCTAGCAGGAGGTGCACCGGCGTGCGTGGCAGCCTGCGCCTGCGTGCATTTGTTTCCTGCCCAAGGACCGGCACAGCGGCTGCGTCCTTGCCACAGCCCCGCCCAGGAATGCCCGGCCACGCCCCCATCGTGCCCCGCCCAGCCCCATTGGCGCCATGCCACAGTTTGAATCCCACCACCATGGGAACCTGTTACTAAAATTTTTGGATCCCACCCCTGCTTATAGTCCATCACTGCATTTAACATTACATGTGGTTATTCTATTAAACCTTCAACTTTCATTGGGGTGTTACTCTTTCTTAACCTCAGAACTCCCCTACCCACATAAATAGCCCCCCCCTCCATTGTTGTTCTTCGAGGATTTGGGATAACAGCCATTCAAAAGGAACAAGCCTTTGTTTGATGGTTTGCTGCCTACTGGCTTTAATGAGTGGGTTTTGCCAATGCCTGGCTGTGTGGTATGAACTGCTGACATCTTGCTCCTGCAGAATTTGTATTCTCCAATAGAAATCGGATTCGGTCTTGGAAGGAAACCATTCATGTGGAATTGATCTCTGGAGACCTCAATAAAGAACCTGCTCCAGAGGGACCCAATCTAGATACCGGGGGGGTGGGGGGTGGGGGGAACATTCCCGCTTCTATTCTGTGCCTCCGTGGGCAGCTCCGCATGTCCCAGCAAACGAACAAGAGAGACAAGGTAGAACAATAATTGAGGAAGATTAGGGCCAAATCCGAGAAGACGCAGGCAAAAGTGCATTTTAAAAGGTACTTCAAGGCAGTAACGGCAGAGAAGAAAAAACACATTCCCCGCAACGTTGTGTTTGTGCAGTACAGGCCAGCAGAGCTGTTTTGGGAACTCAGAACCCTGTAGGGTTCGGACCTGCAGGAGAAGGTGGACTGCTCGATGGCCCACTTTTTGCTCAGCGCTTTGCAGATAAAATTGCTTTCATCCATTCTGACTTGGACTCTACATTACTTGTGACAGGGTCAGAGCGTGCCAAGGTGCTGCTTTGTGACTGTCCGATTGCTTAGGATACTTTTACTTTCATTCAGATTGAGGAGGTGGACAGGATCCTTGGGTGTTTGCGGCCTTCCATTTGACTGTATGACCCTTGCCCTTTCCAGTTAACTTTGGTGGAGGGCTGGTGGACTCAGTATGATCAAATGCTTCCTTAAGAGAGGGGTTGGTTACCCTAGCCTTGACTCGGGCGATGGTGCATCCACTTCTAAAGAAGCCGACTCAGGAGATAATAATTAGTGACCTGTCTCAAATGTTCCATTATTGAGCAAGGTGATTGAATGGGTGGCGGGTGGACAACCCCAAGCATTCCTGGATAAGGCAAATATTCAGATCCCTTCAGTGGTGGGATCCAAAAATTTTAGTAACAGGTTCCCATGGTGGTGGGATTCGAACTGTGGCGTAGTGCCAATGGGGCTGGGCAGAGCACGACGGGGGCGTGGCCGGGCATTCCGGGGGTGGGGCATTCCTAGATGGGGCTGTGGCAAGGACGCAGCCGCTGCGCTGGTCCTTGGGCGGGAAACGAATGCACGCAGGCGTAGGCTGCCATGCACGCCAGTGCACCTCCTGCTAGACTGCTTCAAGTTCTGTGTGCTACTGCTGAGGAGCAGAGGAGGGGCGTAACTAAGGCAAAAATCACGTGGCAAAATCACCAATTAGTAACCCCCTCTCGGCACACACAAATAATTAGTAACCTACTCTCGGGAACCTGTGAGAACCTGCTGGATCCCACCTCTGGATCCCTTTCAATCTGGGTTTAGTCCCTGTTATGTGGCTGAAACTGACATTTCTGTTCGTGTTTAAAAACATGTTCCTCACAACAAGACCTCTCATTTACCCACCCTGAGTGGAGAATTTTCAGGCCCAGCCCCAATTTCCCACCCCTTAGGATCTAAGAAGTGGAGGGGAAATGGCCTACACACAGTTATGCTCTAGAAATTCCCTCTAGTCTCTATGATAAAGACCATAGAAACTGGAGGAGGCAGCCTAGCACGTCACCCCAAAAGTGGCATAGAATCATAGAGTGAGAAGGGGCCAGAAAGGCAATCTAGTTCAACCCCCTGCTCAGTGCAAGATCAGCCTTGAGCATTCCAGACAAGTGTTTGTCCAGCAGCTGCTGAAAGACTGCTAAGGCGGGGAGTTCATCGCTCCCTCAGTAGTTGATTCCACTGTTGCACAGCCCTCACTGTATAAAGCCTTTTCCTGATATCATGGTGGTGGGATTCAAACTGTGACGTAGCACCAATGGGGCGGGGCGGGGCACGACGGGGGGCGGGGCATTCCTGGGCGAGGTTGTGGCAAGGATGCAGCCGCTGCGCCGGTCCTTGGGTGGGAAACGAAGGCACGCAGGCGCAGGCTGCCACGCACACCGGTGCACCTCCTGCTAGACTGCTTCAAGTTCTGCGCGCTAGTGCTGAAAGGAGGGGCGTAACTAAGGCAAAAATCACGTGGCAAAATCACCAATTAGTAACCCCCTCTCGGCACACACAAATAATTAGTAACCTACTCTCGGGAACCTGTGAGAACCTGCTGGATCCCACCTCTGATTGTGAGTCCTATACTCTACTGCCAAAAGGGACAACTTCCTGTCCTCCTCTAAGTAATAGACTTCAAAAACTTACAGAAAGCAACCATGTGCCCCCCCTCCCCCGCCAACCTCCTTTTCTCTGGACTAAATGTTCCCAAATCCCTCAGCTTTTTCTCATAGGGCTCGGTCTCCAGGCCCCTGATCATCCCCATTGCTCTCCTCTGCACCCGCTCCATTCTGTCCACATCTTTTCTGAAGTGAGGCCTCTAGATCTGTACACAATACTCCAGGTGAGGCCTGCCCAATGCAGTGTACAGCGGAACGATGGCATCTTGCCATTTGGGTGATATGCTTCTGTTGATCCACCCTTGGATCGCATTAGCCCTTTTTTGTCCCTGCATCAAACTGACTGTTCATATTTAACTTATTGTCCACCTGAACCCCGATATCTTGCTCCCATATACTGCTACTCAGTAGTGTATCCCCCATCCAGTGTGCATGTTCCTCATTCTTGCTGCCCGGATAAAGAACTCCACACTTTATCCTTGTTGAACTGCATCTTGTTCACCTTTGCCCACTTTTTCAGATCTTGTTGAATTCTGTCTCCATTTTCCAGGGTGTTCACTGCTTCTCCTGATTTGATATTATTGTAGATTTAGTGAGTAGTCCTTCCACACCCTCATCCAGATAATTTATAAAAAATATTGAAAAGGCCCAGAGCCAAGTCCTGTGGCACTCCGAGTCCTGTGGCACTCTCTCCATTTAGATGAAATGCCATTAACAACTACTCTTCGAGTATTCCAGCCAGTTCTCTGTTCACTT